>NC_141150.1:80052427-80207427 GCF_053477565.2 Lygodium microphyllum | reverse complement strand
GAGCTCATTGTGAGCATCTCCTCTCCATCACAATGTCGAGGGGGGTATGTTTTAAGTCATTAACCATTGGGGTTCAAGAGACAATATAGGAGAGATAAAAGAATCAAGATGAAACCAAAAGACATTGAATAAACTCTTGAAGAAAACTCTATACAATGTAGTAGCACACACAAGTTGCAAACTTTTCATCCAAGGCAATGGCTAGGACAAAACTTTGTCAACATGATAGCTTGACCACACTATGCAACCTGCAATTTCTTTGCTACTTCCCTATCAAAACTCTGTGAAAAAGACTCTATTCTAGTAACACTCTTCCACTTTAATACTTAGAATAGTAGGCATCTCTTCATGCAAAATTGTCCCAAATTTAGAAGTCTTAGGCAAGCCTTGCTGGGCTAAAGGCAGTCGAGAAGTGGTAGGTTTACTTTAGCTCTTTGTAGTACAAAAATAGATCACTTCTATGATTGCCTAGACCTTCATACATCAATCTATGCATCTTATATAGAAGTTCAGTTCCTTGTTTTCCACACTAAAAACGTAGAATTTTACCTTTTATGCCTTGCCTTTTTCTTTTCCCTATCTTCATTTTTAATTTTTATGTAGGCCTTGAGCCTTGGCTGCAACTTATTTTGGCTATAACTTTGTCATATGAACTCTAAATATGGTCATCCAAGTACTCAAATAGAATGGAATAAACCTAATATACAAGATAGCATGGACATAATTGCAAAAATCTTCTTAAAATAGCAAAAAATTCCACTTTTTGTAAAATGCATCACTTTGTAACATTTTTGGGTTCAATGACTTACATACTTAAGATAAGTCCTTGATTGTGTCTAGATCCACCCAAACTTCTCATTAAAACTTAATAATGGGTATTTAGACCATTTTGGGGGCCAGTTTCGAACCTAGAAAAACCTATTTGCATCCTAATTAAATCTTCCATAAGCATATATCTAAAATGCTTGTATAAATGTCTTTCCCTTGCTTTTCCTTCATTGGATGTATAGCCACATGATATTCATCCTCTCTAAACTTGCACATCCTTTGACATATGCCACATTTATTCTTCATCATCTGTAAGCTAAATTGTAAAATCTCAAAGTCTTTTTCATTTACTACATCTACTATAGTTTATGTATGCTCATCACCTTTCTCAATGTCACGCTGCCATGTGTCTTCTTCATCATCAAGCTCTTCCACTTCATAGTCTTTTGCTTCCCTTTTCTTAAATAAAAATTTACATATAAGTGGGATCCTCAACTTTGTATCATCTCACTTACATGTGGCCTTTTTATCCAAATGTCAATGTTAGTACTTTACATCCATCCTGATTTGTCATTTGCTGCTTTGAAAATTATTAATCAAGACTACGCCTGTAGAAAACTACTCATAACTTTTGATTCATAACTCGGATCGCTAAGATTTTTGAAGAAAAAATATAGACCCGATTTTGAACAACAACTTTTGTCAAGACATTATGATTAAAATTTGAAAGCTTCAGTCCCAAAGAAATTATGTGTAGTATACAACTCTCCCTTTTTATGCACGGTCCTAGTCAAACATCAATCTTCTCGAGTGTGTAACTCTCGAATGTACTGACTTGGATGACTACTAAGCTCATTAGGCCTCTTCCCTAGGTATAAAACCTACCCTCAAAGTGTCATTCACCATCAAACCTCTCTAATTTATAACAAATTTTGAAATCATAAGATCTACCAAACTATCTATTGCAATAGCATACATCCATATTCTCCTTTTGGATCAAGTAGCCACTTGATAATCACCCAATAAAATCATAAATACAACCCAAACACTCATTCCTAGTACAAATAGCCCACATATCATGCTTAAAAATGCATGGATTCCACCAAGTTCAAAGTTTCACTTCATTATATCGCATAAGTTATCCTCTTGAAAGCAACCACGTAGATCATAAACCTCAATATATTCGGCATAGTTTGCATCCTCCATTACAATCTCTTGTAAAATTTTTGGCATCTCATCATTAACAACCAATTCATCATTATCATTAATCAAAAAAATAATTCTCTTTGCATTGTGAGTCACTATTTCCACTACACTCATTGCTTGTACTATCGAAGCATAGTTAGAGAACATATCCATATCATCAGATAATGCATGTAAATTATCCTCAAGCAATATATCCTATGCTACCTCTGTATCAATAATATGATCAAAAAAATTTGCATCTTTAGGCAAAGCATCATCCACAATCATGGTCATTGTATCCAGTGTGTTCATCACTATCCAAGCATAATCATTAGACAAAGCACATGTATCTTGTGCACCCTCACACAATACCGTGTATGCATACAAGATCATTGTTGCATTTGCATTCATAAGCATTGTAGTATATGCACTTGTAATCACAACATCATCACTATGCACCTGCATCATCTTGAGCATATGTGCATAATTATGTAAAGCACGTGTATCATGCATTGCCAATGTATATGCAATACCATTTGTCAAAACATCCTCTTTTTGTTTTTTTGGCTCTTATTTTTTTCTCTTTTTATTATTCTTTTTTCTATTTTTATAATTATTTTTCTCTTTCTATTCTTCTTTTTCTCTTTTTGTTGTACACTTCCATATACCACTCTAGTCTAAGTCTAGCGGGAGGTGCAGACTTCTCATCTCCTCTAGTTACTTTCTTTGAAATGCCAAGATCCCCTTTCCTCTTCTCTTCTACAATCACTTTAGTGTTCTCTATTTTAACCAAGCATAGACTGAATAGGCATCTATAGGAGATTCCCTTCTAGTCTAAGCTCTAATAGTCTACCATATTGTGGTCTACTAGGTCTTTGAGGCAACTTGCCCTTTTCTGTAGTCTATAGGGCATAGATTAAATTCTCTAACTTTTTATATTTAGATTTCTTCTCAATTTGTAGTCCATAGGTTGTAGCAACTATAGTGGCGTATGCATTCCATGTAGACAAATCCCCTAAGTTCTTCTTCATTCCACTCTTTCCAAAGTCTATGGCAATAGGAAAACTTATCTCACTGGCATAGATCTTCCTGTCCTTCTAGAAAATTAGATTTTTTCTCATAGCATCTTTGTAGGCTTCACAGTCCTTGTGGTCATGCTCAACATTATTGCACCACATACATTTGTAAACAAATTCAGTCCGAGGCAGAGTCTATGCAGAAGTAGCTCTCCCATGATCTCCTAGGCACCAATGGGGTTCGAGAGACAAGACATGAGAGGTGAAAGAATCAAGATGAAAGAAAAAGACATTGAAAAAATTCTTGAAGAAACCACTGTACACTGTAGTAGCACACATAGGTTACAAACTTTGCATCCAAGAAGATGACTTGATCAAAACTATGACAATATGTTAGCTTGACCACACTATGCAACTTGTAATCTCTTTGCTACTTCCCAATCAAAACTCTATGAAAAATACTCTAGTCCAGTTGTAAAATTGTTCCAGCTTAACACCTACAGTAGTAGGTATCTTTTCATGCAAATTTATCCCAAATTTAATACTCCTAGGCAAGTCTTTCTAGGCTAAAGGCACCCACAAAGTGGTAGATTTACTTCAACTCTCTGTTGTAATACAACAATAGATCACATCTATGATTTCCTAGACCTTCATACATCAATCTATGTGTCTTATATGAAAGCCCATTGCCTTGCTTTCCATGCTAAAAACATAGGCTTTTTCCTTCTTTGCCTTTGTTTTTGCTATTCCTTGTTTTTGTTTTTGTTTTTATGTTGTCCTTAAGCTTGGATACAACTTGTTTCGGCGATAACTTTTTCATATAAATCCTAAATATAGTGGTCTAGGTACTCAAATCAAAATAGAACATAACTAATCTAAAAGGTAGTGTATGCAGAATTGCAAAATATTCTTAGAATAGCAAAAGACATTACTTTTCATAAAATGCATCACTTTTTGACATTTTTGGACTTGGATGACTTGTACCACTTAAGATAAGTCATTACATGTATCTAGATCTACCCAAACTTCTTATTAAGTTATTATAACTTAATAATGGGTATTTAGGATATTTTAGAGACTAGATCCCACCCATCCTAGGATCAAAAAGACCAACCACCCATCCTAGGATCAAAAAGACCAACCACCCATCCTAGGACCACACCCATCCTAGGACCAGACCCATCACGGATCTCACCCTCCCACTTCCCTCTATG
Organism: Lygodium microphyllum; assembly: GCF_053477565.2. Lineage (NCBI taxonomy): Eukaryota > Viridiplantae > Streptophyta > Polypodiopsida > Schizaeales > Lygodiaceae > Lygodium > Lygodium microphyllum. The sequence goes on along the minus strand of NC_141150.1, from coordinate 80,203,244 downwards.
GATTAACTTTAGTTATCTAATTATCTACCATGCTTATGTTTCAATACTTAATGGTATCTTTCTTAATTAGCCATTAAACACTTATGTCTCGTAATTAGTCAATGCCAAACAATCCTTTGAAAGCAATTGCAAAACAATTTATCTTGCACCTTCTCCAAGGTGCAATGCCACATTGGCCTTCCATCCCTTACCTAGGATTTGTATTCAAACACATGGATACCTATGTCCAAGTTCCATTGACACAATCTATAATTGACCTTTTATCTAGAATAAGGGCTTCCAACTTCCAAGACATTAGGTCCATGAGGTTTTCCATCTCCATCTTAGGCCCAACATAGGATATCCAAATCCTCCCTGATCGACAAGCTACCATAGGAGTGAATCAATGTTTCGTGGTGGCCTTCACACCACTCAACCTTTGGCCAATGTAGCAAGCAGTGCTTGTTTAGGTTCCTTGCTTATATTGGCATGTGTGTGCATAGTGTGATCATAGGTGATCTACTCATGCCTTAAACCCTCATTTTAAAAGCCTAAGAATGAGTAAACTCTCCCTCTTAGGGAGTTCTCCAATTTCAATCAAAAGCAAGGTATGTTGAGGTATTTGCAATCGCACCTACTTCAGTCTGTTTAGATGGAGCAGTGATGAGGGCTCAGGACAGGAATCCCATAAGCACAATAGGAGGATGTGCTACCTAGACTTTCCTATAAAGAATTGTACTTGCTTCCTTTCTTTATCGATATGATAGTATTCTTTTCTTTTCAGTAAAGTGTCTATGTCATTGTCCACACACAAGATTGTGTTTACGAGTTCAAGTCTCAATCTTGGAACCTAATCAGCTCAGCTCATCTTCACTTGTGGTCAGCTCATGACTTCACTTCCAGCTCCATTCTCACTCTACCTTTAGTGAAGCTTCAATGGCTGCCATAGCCTACAGGACCTACCTGACTTGGAGGGCTGAGATCTCAGTGAGATCTCTTCAAACAAGGCACATTTCCCTAAGCTTTCTTCTATGGATATCTTCTCCAGGTCACGATGCTCCCTCTTGTCCTAAAAATTGATGAGATCCATGCACGTTGAAACCAACATTGGAGTTTTCCTCAGATCTGGCGTACTTGTCAGCAGCCTGTTGTACAATGAATGCTATGCCTATGCTCAACAATTTTTCCCGCAACCATAGGGCAATGGAAGGGCACTACCTAAGCCACTCTTAGGTACAATGAATGCTACACCTATGCTCAATGATTTTTCCTGCAACCATAGGGCAATGGAAGGGCACTACCTAAGCCACTCTTAGCTCAAATCTTTTGCAAGGCTCACTGTATGAGCTGGTATAAGCAAAAAAACTAGGGTTGCCCAGAAACCCTAACTACAGACTCCATAGCCAAGAGTACTCAAGCTCATCCTTTACTTCGTTTTCTCTCTCTCATGACACTTGAATCAGTCCATTGCCACTCTTAGCTCAAATCTTTTGCAAGGCTCATTGTATGAGTTGCTATAAGCAAAAAAACTAGGGTTGCCCAGAAACCCTAACTACAGACTCCATAGCCAAGAGTACTCAAGCTCATCCTTTACTTAATTTTCTCTCTCTCCTGACACTTAAATCAGTCCATTGCCACTTTGATGTGACCGAATATTGAAGTTCCAACACATACTCTCACATCAAATCATTGAGGAGGGGAGTTCTTGGTAGATTTGCAAGCATTTCAACAAGAGTCAAGCATAGTGTCTCTTGACACTTATCCAGTGACTCTTGTCACTCATGTCAGCTTTGGCTTACATCAAATCTGAGATTTTTTGGGCTATCCAGCATCAAATCAAGGAGAGGAATACAACATTGAAGATTCTAGAAGTTCTTGAAGACTCATTGAAGATTTGACATCTAGCTCCACAAGTATCTCTTGATACTAGTCACTTAGTGCTTTCTGGGCACTTGTGCTTGTTAGCACATTCAAGATCATTTATTTTGCTACTAAAATCTGAGAATTTTGGAGTTGATTTGCTACTCTCCCTACAACTCCAACATGGGCAAGGACTCTCTGTCAGTTCCCTTTAAGGGGATCGGGTTTCATAGCTGGCAGACCTGCATCAAGCTTTCCTAATGAAGAAGTCTTTGAGCCATCACAAGTGGCAACTAAAAGAAGCCTCATGATGTAGACCTAGCGATCACTTGGAAAAAGAATGATGATAAGGCTCAGGTCATTATCAAATTGGAGCTAGATGAAAGCTATATCCACCATGTGGATAACTGTGATACTTTACATGATACATAGAAGAGACTTGACACTTTGTTTTTGGTGCACAGTCTAAGTCATCAAAGTATGGTCTCTTGATTGAATTTTTTAGGCTTGACATGAAGTCCATCACATCACTTGCCACACATCTAAATTACATGGAAGGACTTCTAACCTAGCTTACAGGAATCAACATTAAAATGGAAGAAGATGTTTGCATTGGTGTTCTACTTAAAAGTTTGCCTCTTGAATATAATAATGTATCAACAACCTTAATCAATATGCCAAACCCTAAGCTTGTTGATATCTAGGCATCATTGTTAGAGGAGGAGAAGAAGCTAAAGACTAAGGAAGAACCAAACACCTCTAGAGATGAACAAGCATTATATGTTGGCAACAACAGGTACAAAGGCAAGAAGGACCAGCTTTTCTGTGATTTTTGCAAAAGGACTGGATACACCGAGAAGTTCTACCATGCGAGAAAGAGGTCCCAAAGGGCCTATCTAGTTGCTGTTAAAGAAGAAAAAGACCATGGAGCAAAAGAAGAAGAAGAAGAAGAAGAAGAAGAAGAAGAAGAAGAAGAAGAAGAAGACCACCAGGAGAAGGGCAAACCTCATTAGTCCTTCTATTCTAATAGACTCTTTTAGCCTTTTATTGCCTAGCACTAATGCTTCTGACATAAGCTTGTAAATTCCTCATGTAGCCTTGTACTATATCCTTTGTACACTTTGTAAGGCCCCTGTTACAGCCTCTGGATGTCCACCATGTTTGTGGTACCCACACTTAGCCTTTTTTGCGATAGCCTCTAGTGTTTTGCCATGTTTATGGTGTGCCCACACTTTGTAGGTTTTGCTTTCACTAAAGCCTCTACACGCTTTATACTTCTGGTTGTGATTGAGGAGGGGTGTTGAGATATTTGCAATCACACCTACTTTAGTCTCTTTAGATGGAGCAATGAGGGCTCAGGACAAGAATCCCATAAGCACAGTAGGAGGATGTGCTACCTAGACTTTCCTATAAAGCATTGTACTTGCTTCCTTTTCTTTAATGATATGCTAGTACTCTTTTCTTTTTAGTAAAGTGTCTATGTCATTGTCCACACACAAGATTGTGTTTATAAGTCCAAGTCTCAATCTTGGAACCTAATTCACTTTTGTGACAATTAGTCTTGTTTGTGTCTATGTCTTCATGAGTTTGGTCCTCATCTTTCAATCTCCATAGCTTCCGCATTGCCATGTCCTAGATCCATGTTTTCTACAAGGTAACAATCTACTTTTAAGCTACTAAATCAATTTTTTTTTCTTAACAATGATAATATCTCTTCAAGACAAAAATCCGATCCAAACAATGCTCTTAGGTATCACACAAGGGTCAATGAACTTGCTAATATAATACTCTAAGAGTGAGATATAAACAAAAATTCCAATCATGCTTAGATTGCAAGCTAAACAATGCATCTTAAGACCCCTTATACCACATAAAAAAAGATTTTGCAATTATTAACCATGCACAATTACTTTCTTATGGACTCACAATGTATTTATCTTTATATCTAATCTAATCTTAATGATCAATCTGACTATGCTTCTCTTCTCAAGAGTGCAACATTTCCATGAGGCTTAGTACCTAGGGCCTTTAAGGTCTTATCCTTGCAAATATACTTACGAGTGATGGTTTAGATCAATTTGTGCCTTGAGCAAGCTAATTCTAACAACAAAACTAACCCTTTGTTCCCTTTGTATTCCTAAACCCAAGAAACCTCCTAAAACATTAATGATCGACCCTCCCCTACCATTGCTATGCAAGTGTATTTTGGCTTATATATTTTCTTGAGTCTTAACTAAGGTTCATAACTCATCTTAATAGAACCAAACCCATTTATGAATTGATCAAAAGAAGTAATAATCAAGAGTAAGGGAATTTATGAAGCACATGGGAGTCCTTTGCAATTCGTAGGTTCGGTGTGATTTTCGTTAAGGAACCAGTTATTGAGGGGAAACCCTTGAGCTTGGATTCTCTCCAATGCTTCTTTATGCCTTCAAGTCCCAAATCCTCAAGTTCTTAGTAGAATTTAACATTTATGTGTATCATGTGGTCCTTTGACTCATAAGCATAGTGAAGGAGCTAGGTGAATAGATGATGAAGGCCTTGAACTTGTATAGCTTTCCTTTTCCTTTTACTTTGTCTCTACCTCTCTTAATCTTTCTTTATTTTCTACCTCTCTCTCCCCCCTCTCTCTCTCTCCCTCCTATATATATATATATATATATATATATATATATCGCTCTCTCTTTCGCTTTCTATCACACACACACACACACACACACACACTCTCTCTCTCTCTCTCTCTCTCTCTCTCTCTCTCTCTCTCTCTCTCTCTCTCTCTTTCTATCTCACACTCTCTCTATCCCTCTCTCTCTCTCTACCTATCTTCCTCTATCTTTACCTCCCTCTATCTTTCTCTCTATTCTTATCTGTCTCTTTTTCTCTCTCTATCTTCTTTCTCTCCCTTTCTCTCACACACTCTCTCTAACTCTCTCTCTCTTTTTGCCTATCTTTGTCTCTATCTCTGTCTTTCTCTCTTTGACGTGTTAACATTTTGAATAAAAACTAGCCTTGTAACCTTTGGCTAAGGCTTTTATAGCCCTATGAAAAGGTAATTAGCCTCTCACTTCCCTCTTGATCTTGTTGTATGCTCTCTCTCTCTCTCTCTCTCTCTCTCTCTCTCTCTCTCTCTCTCTCTCTCTCTCTCTCTCTCTCTCTCTCTCTCTCTCTCTCTCTCTCTCTCTCTCTCTCTCTCTCTCTCTCTCTCTCTCTCTCTCTCTCTATGCCTTTGAGGCAGTTTGTCATTACCACAGTTGTGTGGAGATTAGGGGAGGGTTTGATGTGTGTCTGAGGTGGTAGGCGTGGCAAAGCACTTGTTTGGTTCAAGAAGGTAGCAACAAGGAGGATGATGGTAGCCAACAACAGTGATTGTGTTCATTTGTTCTTTAGAAAACAAAAAATTCTAAAGGTTGATAAACCTTTGATCCCCCCTCCCAAGCCCCAATTCATACGAGGTGGGAGAAAAGTGAATTGATACATTCGCTTGGGTCAGGATGGGTGGCAAATTGAAGCGAGATAGTGGTCATGACGGCAAACAATGGCACATAGAAAATAATCAAATTGTTAAAGTTTTTTAACGCTTAAAATCCCCCCTCCCCCCAAGCCTTCCAATCACATGCAGGCTTTGGCCTTGGGATCTTATAGATGCAAGGATTTGAACAACATACATATCCTATATGGACCAATGGCACAAAAAATTTCATGGATATGCTAAAGTACAATGAAATTGTAGGAGGATAGAGATGCATGGAGATGGGTGTGCATATTAACATGTATATATGAATGTAGTTTAACTTTTCAATTTCAAGCTTAGGGATGTCCAAAAAAAGCAACACATTAATATCTCTTTAAGAACCAAAATCCATTTTCTCAAAAGTGCATTACACCTTAACACAAAAAGATTAATGCATTAAATCTTTCCTTGCCTATGGGATTGGATCCCTTACCACAATTGACCAAGAGTCTTGAGCTCCTAAAATGTATACACAAAAGTTTCCCTTATAGCTCCAAATCATGACTTTAGGTTGCAAGGATGTTTCATATTCCTACAATCATATCCTTGCTTTGCATCGTAACAATCAACCCAAACATACAACCAAAACCTTCCTAAAAAGAACAAGCTTTCAACTAAATTAGACTTACGTCTAACTCAAAGTGTAACCAAAGGGACAAATACTTTTGGTTACACTTTGTGTTATATTTTGGAAAGTGTACGAATATTAAACTAATACTTTTGAAAAGCATAGTAACTTATATTATTATCATAATTACAACTGCTTCAAAGAGCAAACCAACCCAAAAACTAAGTTTTCACCATGCTATATTCTTCTTGGGCCTTCCAAATCTAAACCATGTTGGGATCATATAGGTTTCCTTTCCTATCCTAGGACTAGCATTGAGATTATAGCCTCAGACTAGAGCCCTGCTATCACTATTGCCATAAAGGAGACCTTCTTATATGGATGACCATATGTACCTAAGTGTTGGTCGATCGCTTTAGGCAGTTTATATACAACTCTTAGTGAAGAGTATCCTAAGTGTGGTCATGGGGATGACATCATGCCTCAATCTTGTCTGACTACTATTGAAGGCACGGACGCCATTAGAATCTTTTTTTGTCAATTAATGCAATCAAAATCAGTCTCAATAGATAATCAAATATCTAGTCCTTTTTAGACAAGGATCAAAACAAACTTTTTGATGAAAATTTCATTAATTTTCATTTAGCCAATCAAATCTCACTCATGATTTTGAGTGTAACCTTATGCATGTGAATGATTTTAATGGAACTAAGGTATCTAGATTGATTTTTTATAAATTGGAAGATACAAAAGGAATAACTTATGATTTATCATACACCTTTTTGCTATTTAAGAAAAATATAAGTGCAATATGTGTAATCTATAAGAAAATTACTTTTTTAAAATAGGATTTCGAGGCTATGACTACAAAAATAATAATTTTCATTAACCATTCCATGATATTGCAAATAAAAAACATGTAAGAATCTAATAATTTTAAAAAATAAAATTATAAAATTTTGGATGATTTATAAGGTTAAAATTATTTTAAAGCTTTAAATTACTAGTCTTAATAATTTTTATTATTAATGATAATTCAAAAGCTAATGAAGATAAGATATGTTATAATTGTAATTTATGAGATTTTTTTCCATTAACATTTGAAAACTACAAATTCATTTATGATTTAAAAAAAATTAAAAAATATACGTGTATTGCTACATGGCTATATTCTTGACATTTTGGTTGGTCAACAGTCTCGCCACATCAATGTGCTTGCATGGGGCCATGATAGTTGAGAAAGGGTGTAATAAAGAATGGATTCGTAGGTAGGGTGTTGGCACATGATTTGGTTCTATCTCCTCATCATGAAAATAATCTCACCTCCTGTTGATCTTACTCTTTTACTTCCATGTAGACTCATAGTCTCACTCTCTTAAGAGTAGCATCCTCTCCACCATGAAATGAATTGTAAAGAGAGGCCTCTCCTTCAAATAGTTTTTCTAAAAGGAGAGGGGATGATTTTCTTTGTTATGTAAGGGGGAATTTTTGCTTTTATATTAAGGTTTATAAAGAAGGAGGGGTTTTCAAGATAAGGTAAAAATTTTTGCTTATTTTTTTCCCTAAGATTTTTTTGGGGGGCCTTTGTTTTATTTTTTTTCCCAAGAAAATTATTCGTGTAATTTGTGGGGAGGAGGGTGTCATATTTGCTAAGGATGGGGAGCCCCTCGTTGACTTCACAAGGGGGGAGGGGGTTGTCGCTTGCATTCAACATGCTCCCTTAGGGGGGAGCCCTTCCCCTTAGCCCTTAAATCTTATAATAAACCTCTTTTTTTTTTTCAATTTTATTTCACACACACACACACACACACACACACACACACACACACACACACACACACACACACACACACACACACACGCACACGCACACGCACACGCACACGCACACGCACGCACACGCACATGCACGCGCACGCGCACGCACACGCACACGCACATGCACGTACACGCACACGCACACGATTTTACTAGGATAATTACTATCACCCTAAAAACCCATAAGTAATAATGAATGTATTTGATAATGGGGGTGCTAGTATTGGACCAAGAAATTTTGTCTTAGATGAATTCAAAGTTGAGAATTGGATTTATATACACAAGAAAACAAAGTAAATAGAAAAATATTTTGAAAAAAACCTTAAATTGAGCTAAAACTAAAATCAAATTGATGATATTTTGAGAATATTTAGGCATTAAATTTTTTTGTGAAATTTCACAAAAAGTAAGAATGATTTTTGATAAATCATAAGAATTAATAAAAATTAAAATAAGTTTAAAATATTAATAATTCAAACTATATAAAAGTAATTAAAATTTATTTAAAAAATGAAGGCAATAGAATTGCTTATAAAGCCGCCCATTAAGGATACACATATGTTAGATTATCTCAAAGTTTACTTTTCTAAGCATGACATGTGGACATGCAAAACTCTACCATTATATAGTGACATGTAACTATCAACCCACTATTGTCATCAATAACCAATTGACTATAAGATTTATATTTTACATGTATTACTTCTCTCAACCTTTGTGTTGAAGTGGAATAGTGGATAACATCTGTCACTAGTATACATGGCTTTAAAAATAATAAAACTATGAATTGTTTCAATCTTACTAATAGGCTTTCTATCTGTCAAACTTTATGGTTGTTAACTTGACAAGCATATTCTTAAGAAAGGCTATGAATGCTAACCTTTATACTTGTATAGGCCCAAAAGGTGGTGTTTGCACTTTTATACATCTCACATTGGTTGTATAAAGAACCTATATGCATCACATGCGAGGATTGAACAAAAGTTAAATTAGATCTAATAGACACAAAGAACACATGATGTCATTATATGAATTGTCTTATAGTGTAACCTTTTTTAATCTTAGCATTATGTAGGGTCTACTAATAACAACCAACTAGATAATTTAGTTTAGGTAAAATGTATTAGTGAAATTTTGTTCAGTTGAGTTGAATTCACTGACATTGGTGCACATTTAGTCTCAAGAAATTTAGAGCTTTTGCATAATTTGTTAAATTCTATGACAATTTCCCTTGTTTGGCACTTGAGAACTTATATTAATACAATTGGGATAGATTTCTTGGAGAAATTTTGGAGTTGTTCACATCGGTGATGTATTTTGTGGTGATTTATGCATTGGAAATGAAATAACAACAAATTCATTGTTGAGTGGGATAAAATCTTACTTGGGATATATCAAATGTTGTCAAAAGACAGCTTCCTTTAGTACGTTGAATGCTCATTTTGCAGTGAAACAATGGTATATGCAACACTTGGGTTGTTGCATACGGGCATTATGGTGATGTATTATTGAAGTGGAAGTTGTCTTTTATGCATACTTTTACCACATTTTGTGCATGTATATGCTGTAATCACCCTATTTGGACCGAAATTGTAGCAAATTATATGCTTCTTGAGCATATTTGGAAGTGCATTTTGTCCTTGTTGTTATATTTAGCAACCTTGCTATTGGTTGATAGTATTCAACACTTTATTGCAGAAATTTATTGCCAAAAATGGTTGGTAGTGCATCTAATTTTGACACAAAGAATATTTTCAAGATTCAAAAAGTTGATGGGAATGGCTTTGATATTTGGAAATATCATATGTAGGGTATCCTATTTCTGAGGGATTGTGATAATGCTTTGGAACATAAAAACATGTTACTTTGTCATATGAGAAATGGGCTAAGATGAATAAGAAGGCTATTACTTACATCAAAATGGTAGTCACAAATGATAACTTGGTTGATATCAAGGGACTCTCCACTACACATGAAGTTTGGGTGAAACTCAAAGCTTCATGTGAGAATATGACTCTTGTCAATCATGTCCATCTCATGCAAAAGTTGGTTAGCTTAGAGCTTGATGAGTCCAAGCCCAGCCTCAGAGCATTAGAATGCATTTACTAGGATTTTGAGTTAGTTATAGGATGCAGCCTTACCGCTTTTTGATCCCAAGTTAAAGGTTGTCTTCTTGCGCATGAATTTACTACGTTCATGGGAAGCATTGGTTGTCTCTTTGAGCAACAACCCCAACTTGATTTTTGATAATGTGTGTGGTTCTATTCTCAATGAAGAGATTAGATGCAAGGTAAGTGGGGGTAGTAGTGGATTAGCCTATAATATGAGAGAAAGGACTAAAAAGAAGTCAAATGCTATGAATAAACACAAAAATCTTAGCAAAAGCAAGAAATAATAGCAAGTTATCATGTGCTAACAGTGTGGATGCAAAGGGCATAAAAATTTTGAGTGTAGGTATTTAAAAAAGGAACAAGAATGCAAAAAGCATATAAATGCAAAAGGCAAAAAGTATGAGAAAGAAAGCAACTCTACCCCTAAAGAAACAAAGAAGGAAAATGTGGTATCTAGGGTTGTCATTGAAGAGATAGAAGAAAATAAAGATACTATAAATTTGCTAGTTGCATCTTTAGATCCATAGGCTATGACAATAGAAGACATGTACATCAATAAAAAGGGTGTGATAGAGGACTTGTATGCTTATGATGGTTTGTCACAATTGTAGATTGTTAACAATGGTGCTTCGTTTCATGTAACTTTGTCTTTGGAGTGTTTCTCTTCTTATGCAACAGGTCACCTTGGGAAAGTTTACCTAGGGGAATAACTATACATGTGACTTAGAGGGAGTTGGCACCATACACATGGCTCTTGAAAATGGCCAAGCATTGATTCTTTGTGATGTTAGATATGTACCTGGGATCAAGAGGACTTTGCTTTCAATTGGGCAGTTAGACAATAGGGGTTACTTTACTACTTTTGGTAGTGGAATGTGGAAGGTGTAGAAATGATCCATGCTTGTCACTAGAGGTAGTGAAAAAGGAACTTTGTATTATCTACATTGCAAGACACTTCCTAGAAAGTTTGTTGTAGTTGTAGAAGTGTAGTCACACATGGAGCTATGGCACAAGCATCTTGGACACATAAGCCAAGAGGGTTTGGAAGCACTCTCTTCACTTGGAAAAGTTGATGTGAAAAGCTTGACTCTTGTGATGATTTTATTTTCGAAAAACATGTAAAGAGTTCATACTCTCATGGAGCCTCTAGAAAGGCATGGATTTTGGATTTAGTCCATTCTGATGTATCTACCATGCCAATAAAAACTCATAGTGGTTTTCATTATTTCGTGTCTTTTATTGATGACCATTCTACTTGTTTAAGTTGAAAAGTGAGGCTTTTGATGTTTTTTTAATGCGTTCATTAGCACTCAAAAGTGTTTAAAACTAAAGTGTACAAAAATAAAAAATGGGGGAGAGTATGTATCAAAAGAATTCAATCAGTTTTGTGATATAAATGGGAACTCACTACCCCTTATAATCCGTCATCTAATGGTGTGGCTAAGTGAATGAATCCTAGTTTATGTGAGAGGATTCAGTGCATGCTATCCATAACTAATCTCCCACAATTGTTTTGGGGGGAGGCACTTAAAACCACAGTGCATTGTTGCAACCAATTTCCACATCATGCGCTTGATACTGGCTTTCTTGAAGAGGTTTGGTTTGACAAACCTGCTTCATATGACCACTTACAGGTCTTTGGCTATGAATGTTATGTACACGTACCTATTGATAGCAAAAACAAACTTGACATGAAATCCAGTAGAGGCATCTTCATGTTTCATGGAGATGAAGATGAAATGGGTTATAGAGTTTGGATTCCAAGCATGAAAAAGATAGTTTGCAGCCGAGATGTGGTATTTAATGAGTTAAACTTGCTAAAAAATACCACATCTAGTGACTTATACAAGAAGAAAGTGAAATTTTAGCATGATCACCACTTGAATAGCCATCATCCAACTAAAAATTTAGCTCTTTTTTATGCTGGTTTTGATGATCGATGTGTCATTGTTGAGCGAGATGAAAATGGGCAATAAAGGGATGTTGAAAATTAGCTTGGGCAACATAATCAACATGTTGAAAATGAATTACAATAGCAAAAAATGAATTACAACAGCCTAAAAATTTAGTTTAGCAGCCAAATAATGAGGTTATTGACATTTCTCTAGATGTAGACCCATTGTCCAAGAATACAGATAATTGGGTGAGAATGTCTACATGTGTCAGAAGACCGATACAAAGGTTTGATCCCTCTTTGGAATGCATTTTACTCAAAGATGAGGGTGAGCCTCTCACATACAAAGAGGCACAATATTGTGAGTTAAAGAAAAAGTGGGAGCTAGCTCTATATGAAGAAATGAAATCTTTGTATCAAAAGGATACTTGGGATTTGGTCTCATTGCCCAAAGATAGGAAAGCCATTCCTAACAAATGGATCTATAAAGTCAAAAGTTAAATGGCAAACCCAAATACAAAGCTAGGCTTGTGGCTAAGGATTATACATAGAAAGAGGGGTTTGACTTTTAGGAAATGTTTTCAACTATTGTCAAGATGACCACTCTTTGTGTATTGTTTTCCATTGTAGTATCTATGGGCATGGAGCTTGATTAGATGGATGTTAGAATTTCATTCCTGCATGTGATTTAGAAGAAGAGTTATGCATGAAGTAGCTAGAAGGATTTGTTATGCCAAGAAAGGAGCATTTGGTGTGCAGGCTTAAGAGGAGCTTGTATGATCTAAAGCAGTCTCCTAGACTGTGGTATAAGAAATTTGATACCTTCATGCTTATATACAATAATATAGATCACTGCTTATATACAAAGAAGGCTGATGATGGAAGCCTTATTCTTCTTGTTCTTTATGTGGATGATATGCTTATTGCTAGTAAGCATAAGAGCCATGTTAATGCATTGAAAATATAGCTACATTTAGCCTTATCCATGAAGGATTTGGGTGCAAATGAATACATTTTGGCCATATGTGTAATGAGAAATAGAGAATAGCAGCTCTTATTTGTCTCACAATAAAAGTATTGAGATGTTGAGCTCTACATGAGCTGGCATCCACTACGTGCCTTGGTGATGTGGCATGATATTATTCACTGGCATGTTAGGGGACCAACGTGAGGATACGCTAGTGATTCTACAACTAGACTACACCCACGTAGTCCATCCTTAGGCATGGCACATTTATAATGCCACCTCTTCTTTCTTGTTAGATTCACACTTAGGGATCCATGTACATATGTTGTGGTACTTTCATATTAGTCTTTTATCATGCTGTAGACTTAGTTCTTTGGTGTGAAAAAAGAAGACAGAAGAAGAAGAAGATTTCAGCCCTATCTCTATGTGTGCTCAAGTCTCCATTACTTTTGTGTGTGTGTGTATGCTCTTGGGTGCTTCACCTCTCTCCCCTCTTGTCTATTTTCATGGTATTAGAGCTATCCCATGGCTATGCAAAGCTTGATTGAAGGCAAAGGTAAAGGTGTTGGGGCAGGAAAGTAAGCAAGCAAGCAATCGATAAGAAGCTCTTCCACCTTGCTTGATTTGCCTTAGGTTATAGCTATTGCTACTACAGAAGGCTCTTAAGGTTGGACTATAGTCTCCGATTTTGTATTGAAACTTGGTGAGCAAGAATAATAGTGTAAGTGGTCATTTTGGCTTCAACACATTTGTATTTAGACCACTTTGCCATATAAGGTCATTTCAGCCTCTGTTCTAGATATGCAAGTGGTCCCAACAATAGTTTTTAGATATATTGTATTGTTGGATGTATTTGCTATGTATAGCTGCATAGGTGATAGATTTCAAATCTGTAAGATTGTAGGTGTTTGCTAGGTTATAAACACAAAAGACATTTGTATATAGATTGCATATTGCAGTCATTGTTACGTACTTGGTGAAAAGAGCTGCATGTTTAGTTGTGGTGTACCTGGTATCAGCTTGCTTGCAGATTGTAGGTTTTTACAAGGTTTTCTATTTGTCAAAATGTTTGATAACTTCAACCAGATTGTGAGTAAGAAGCTTGATAAGAACAATCATCATGCATGGAAGTTCAGGATGACAAATTTCTTGAAGGGCAAAGGTGTTTGGTATTACATTGAAGGAGATATGACAATAGCACTTGAAGTTCATGCACAAAATGCTATTCCACTTAAAGGCTAAGAAAGATTAGAAGGAGACACAAAGTAAAGTCATGTATTGGCTATCTAACATTGTCACATATAGCATGATGGACTATTTGTAGGAATTTGAAACCCTCGCTATTGTATGGAAAAATTTGGTAAGGCTGTTCAAAGTAAATATAAAGGCCAAAAAGCTGCATCTCAAGTTAGGGAATTGAATCGAGTGAAAAGAGGGAACGTATCCATTAATGATTATGCCTTGAAGACCAAGAGTATTGTGGAAGCTCTTGGATCTATCAACGTGGTAGTTGATGATGACAATATTGTGTATGTATATTTAGATGGACTTGGAGATGAATACAAGAGCTTCAAGTCATCTATGAATATGAGGGATGATATCCCTGATTTTGCAGAGTTGATTTCTATGTTGATATTTAAGGAGAATAACCTTGGCTTGGATTTCTTTTCTTCTCAAATCAAGAACAAGTCTAAATAGGTGTTTTACTCTACTAGTAGAGGGAGAGGTCACGACAAAGGCGAAGGTGGTGGTCATGGTCAAGGTTATGATGCATAACAAAATAGAGGATAGTCCCGAGGAAGGGGGAGCCGAAGAGGACAAGTTGCAAAATCTAATAGGCTACAGAATTCTGGTGATAATAGAGAATGCTGGCATTGTGGTCAAAATGGCCACATTTCTATGAAAAAGTAGCAAGGTAGCTATGCATCTAGTAGTAGAAACAATGATGATGGAAGTGAATAGTTATTTATTATGCAATACTTTGACTGCCAATGGTTCATCAAAGAATGATGTATGGTATGTAGATTTAGGTACCTCTAATCACATGACTTCTCATGGAGAGTGGCTTAGAGAGATGCACAGTCCAGATTTCCCAAATTGTGTGGAGACAGGGGATGATATAGCTCAGCCCATTACTCATGTTGAAAATATTCCTTTCAGTATGTAAGATGGCAAAACTAAGTACTTAGCTGACGTGCCGTATATATCAAATATTACAAAAGATTTAGTTTCTATTGGTCAGATGGTAGAATAGGGATTGTAGGTTCAATTCACATCTGATGGTTATTATATAGAAGATCTAAAAAATGATTTTAGATTGATTACAAAAGGAATACATATTGGCATATTGTTTATTCTTGATGTAAATCTACTTGAAATGGATGTTGCCATGTTTGCACAGGGTTGAATTATTGTGCATCATATTGAAATTTGGAATAAGAGAATTGGTCATGTGAATGTGTAGTGAATGAAATACATGCAATCAAAATAGATTGTGGATAGCTTGCCTAACTTTAGAGTTGATGGGATGCACAAAGTATGTGAAGCATGTTAACTTGCAAAGCAAGCAAGGCATGCATTTCCATATGAAAAGCATGTATACAAGAATTCACTTGAATTGATACATTCTGATGTATGGGGTCCTTCAGAGGCTACAACTTTGAGTAGTTATTACAGGTATTATGTTTCCTTCATTGATGGTCATACTCACAAAGTATGGGTTTAGTTCATGCATAAGAAAAGTGCGGTGTTCACTTACTTCAAAAGCTTTAAGACATTGGTTGAGAAGGAGAGAGAGTTGCATATTAAATACCTAAGATCGGATAGAGGGGGAGAATATCTCTCCAATGAGTTTTTTTTAATTTTTTATAAAAAATATACTTCTTAGAAAAATGGAGTTATTGAGCGGAGAAATAGACAAATTGCAGAGGTGGCTTGTGCATTGATGTTAGAAAGAAACTTGTCTCATTACTATTAGGCTGAAGTAATTGCTGTTGTTGTATACATTATGAATTGGACACCCACTAGTGCTGTACGTAGTATGATACCTGAAGAGAAGTTTATAGGTAGAAAGCCAAATCTATCCCATTTGAAAGTATTTGAATATACATCTTATGTGCATATTCTTGACTAGTTGTATAGTAAATTGAATCCCAAAGTAGAAAAATGTGTATTTGGTGGATATTCTCTTGAGCAAAAGGGATATAGATGTTATAACCCTATTACACATGAGTTGCACAGATTAATTGGATCCCAAAGCAAAAAAATGTGTATTTGGTGGATGTTCTCTTGAGCAAAAGGGATATAGATGTTATAACCCTATTACACATGAGTTGAGAGTTAGCATGGATGTTGTTTTTGATAGAATGAGTAGCTAGTATAGTAATATGCAGAATCCAGTTGGGGTTGATGAACATGAGAGTGTGCTTGTGCAGAAAACATGTCAAGAGTCATGGATATTGAGTGGAACACAATACACTTCTAGTCATGTTTCTATTGATAGACCTTGGTGTGGCAGATTGAGGTCATAGGTTACACCACCAAGTATATCTCAGATGTCAAGAAAAGGTAAAGAGAAAGTTGGAGAATCACCTATTGTGATAGATATACCATCATGTTTCTCTCATGTTGATGTTGATTCAGATGTCTTTGAGCAGAGCTTGGATGAGGAGATTGGGATCCAATCTATTAAAGCACTTGGTGTGCAGAAGATATAAGAGGATGTTAAAAGCACTGCATAGTGATCTAGGTCCATGTCAGTCAAGTAGAGTGAGAAAACCGATGCATCGATTGACATATGATAGCTATTAGCTCATCACTATGCATACATGGCTAAGATTGTGTAGGATGTAGAAACCCACTTGTTTTGAGAATGTAGTGGGTAATGAGTATTGGGATCATGCTATAGATGAAGAAATGACTGCACTTATGGATAATGACACATGGGAGTTGGTGTCCTTACCTAAAGACAAGAAAGCTATTGGCTACAAATGGGTTTACAAGGTAAATCATAAGTCAGCAGATGGATCTATTGAGTGCTATAAGGGACAACTAGTTGCCAAAGGGTATGCACAAACTAAAGGTATTGATTATGAGGAGACCTTTGATCCAATAGCTGAAACAACCACTATAAGGTATGTCATAGCAATGGCTACATCAAAAGATTGGATCATGCATCAAGTGGATGTTAATAATGCCTTCTTGCAAGGGGAGTTGCAAGAAGAAGTTTATGTGGAGCAACCACATGGTTATGTGAATGAGGATCATCTAGATTATATATGTAGGCTTCATAAGGCCTTGTATGGGCTGAAGCAAGCACCTAGGGCGTGTCATGATAGGATTGCAAAATACCTTGTCAACATTGGATTTCGTGGAGCATAGACAAATAATTTGCTCTATGTATGTGAGAGTGATGCAGGTATTGTGGTCATGACTATATATATGAATGATTTGATAATTGTGGATGATACTGAGACAGAGATTGACAATGTGAAGGGTCTTTTCAAGGCTTTATTTGAGATGAATAATTTGGGAGAGCTATGGTATGTTCTTGGCATAGAGATAAAAAATCCAGAGGGTATATGGTTGTCATAGAGACAATATGCATTGAATATGTTGAAGAAGAATGGTATGGATGATTGCAAGTCTATTTCTATACCTTTGGATGCTAATGCTAAGCTTAGTACATATGAGGTTGACTTGATTGAGGATGTCACTATGTACCAACAGATTATGGACAACCTTATCTATTTGACGATCACTAGGTAGACCTAAGCTACACGACTGGTTCGGAGAGTCATTTTATGGAGCTTCCATGGAAGCTACATTTGGATGTAATGTATCACACATTGCACTATGTCAAGTCCACATTAGACTATGCCTTATTCGATGGTGTAGATGTACCATTAGACTAGCATGGTTACACAAATGTAGATTGGGTTGGTACAATGCTATCATGATAGAGTAGACTTGCATAAATTGTGGGAAATTTGTTCATAAGGAATCTATATGTAGAGCCCCTAGGCAACTTTCATATGTTGCACCATATGCAAACTGCCGGCTTCGATATCCATGACCAGAGTAGATGGCTCTTCCTACACCTCCAGATTAGAGACTTGTAGCTCCTTAAGCTGGCATTAACCCATTTGGTATTCTATGGCCTCTAGGCATGACCATAATGCACCCACCTACTAGTAATGCTCCAATCCACTATATTGAAGAGCCTGGCAATGATGATGATTTTACCCACCCATATGCCTCTTATGATAATGAGGAAGGAAATGTGGTGTTCATGGACTATATACTAGTCCTAATCATGATGCTAGGACGTGGTAGATGATTCAGCTTGATGCAACCTCATGAGACCCTTGAATGTTGGACTTGTGGCCGAATTGTGGCCGTCAACTTGTGGCCAACCCAATCACATCTCCACATGGTGCCCTTAGAAATATGAACAATCAAAGGAGAAAGAAGTTGACCAAAGGTGTCTTGAATGTGGAACTACCTACATGCTGATTGCCAAGAGCAGAAAGCTAGCTCTAGAAAAGGTATAATACCCATTGTTCCCTTGACTTTTGTAGTCAAAATGCTAAAGGATGAGGATGTGATTCCCATTCCAATTAATGCCATTACATGAGCACAAGCTAAGCAATGTGGAATCAATATCCCTGGCCCATCTTTGGCTATTGGCTTTGTCATTAGAAAGAAGAATGCAAAGAAGAAAGCAAAGCATGCTACTCTCAAGCTCAAGAGTGATGGGGAGACCTCTATTTATATAGTTGTATCTAGTATTGAGCAAGATACATCTACTCCACAAACCACACATAGAAATGTCAAGAATCGCATGATGGGGGGATATGCTTGAGCTGTTGCGGCAAACACACACTATATACACAAGAGGAAGCTCACTCAAGAACACAAGAAGAGAGATGGAGGCCAAAACGTTTTCTTGCTGATTTTTCTTCTTCTTCCACACACTATACAATGTACACAAAGTATAGATAAGATACAACATAAAGGAAAGTGGCCTTCTAAGTCAAACAGTGCATAACCGACTACACTATAATCGATTGGTGCTATATCTTTGCCAGCTGTAGATAGGTGTAACAAACTAAATATAATAAGTGATAAGTCAGTGGCCATGTGAGTGTCATAATGATCATTAATGTGCTAAGTGTAGATGTGCAGACCCATCTAGCCAGGCGGTCCATCATCAATGTCCGCACGTATTGAGCTTGCCATCTGAACACTCCCCCTCAAGCTCAATTCTATCTCTGCAACTTCAAGTAAGCTTCGAAACTTTCGAAGCTTATCTGCACCCAATGCCTTTGTGAAAATGTCAGCTATCTGATCTTGTGTGCTGGCATATACCAAGTCAATCTCTCATGCAAGTACCTTCTCTCTCACAAAGTGGTAGTGCACCTCAATGTGTTTTGTCCTAGCATGGAACACTAGATTCCTAGCTAGCTGTATGCTGCTCATGTTGTCGCAATGAATGACAATTGGACCATCTCTCTGCATGTCCAAATCACCTAATAACTTTTGCAGCCATACCACCTCACATGCTGCCATAGTAGCACCTCTATACTCAGCCTCTGTACTCGATAAAGCAACTGTAGGTTGCTTTTTGCTGCTCCATGTAACTGTTGCACTACCAAGGGAAAACATGAATCCACTAGTAGATCTTCTGTCTGACATACTACTAGCCCAATCTGCATCTATGTATCCAAAGACCTATATGTCCTTACTTGCCTCATAAAAAGTCCATAATATAAAGTGGACTTCTCATACCTCAATATATGTCTAACTGCATCCAAATGAGGCTTTCTAGGCATCTACATAAACTGACTGACAAGGCCAACAACATAGCTCAAGTCTGGCCTTGTGATAGTCATGTAAATCAAACTCCCTACTATCCTCCTGAACATAGTAGGGTCTTCTATCTCATCCCCAACGTCAGCACTCAACTTTACATTTTGCTCCAATGGTACTGAAAGAGGCTTACATGTTGTCATACCATACTTGGATAACATATCCAAGCCAAGTATGATTTTGGGATAGCCATATACCATCATCAAATTTGATCACCTCAATACCAAGAAAGTATCTCAGCTCACCCAAATCTTTCATCTCAAATTTATTCTTCAAGAAGTCCTCAACTTTAGCAATCCCATTGTCACTGTCACCTGTAATAATCAAGTCATCCACATAGATGACTATGATGACCAAACCTACATCTCCCTTTCTCACATAAAGTGAGTGATTAGCATCAGAAATACAAAATCCAATATTGACAAGATACTCGCCAATCTTGTCAGACCATGCTCTAGGTGCTTGCTTCAGCCCATAGAGTGCCTTCTTTAACTTGCACACATATGTGGGATACTCTAAATCCTCATAACCTGTTGGGTGCTCCATATACACTTCTTCGTGCAATTCACCATGCAAGAAGGCATTCTTAACATCCATTTGCTACAAAATCCAACCTTTGGCTGTTGCCAAGGCAATCACATACCTAACAGTTGCCATCCTAGCAACTGGACTGAATGTCTCTTCATAATCTATGCCATATGTTTGAGCATAGACTTTTGCAACCAGCCTAGCCTTATACCTACTAATTGAACCATCTGCACTATGCTTGAATTTGTAAACCCACTGATAGCCAATAGCTTTCTTACCCTTAGGTAAGGGTACCAAATCCCAAGTCTTATTGGCTTCTAATGCAACCATCTTCTTATCCATTGCTCCATCCCAATGAGCATGACCAACAGCATCCTCAAAACAAGTGGGCTCAACATCCTCAACTAGTTTCACCATATAAGCCTAATGGTGAGTTGCATAGCCTTCAAAACCAAATCTTTTAACAGGATATATGACCCTACTAGATTTGCGTACCATCGGATCACTCAATGGAGCCTTTACATTACTATGAGCTCTCTGTACAGATGGTGTCCTGACTGAAATAATACCAAGCTCATAATCCAAATTCTCTAAACCAACTGAATCTCCATAAAATCCCAAATTACTGGTAGATGCATCATTACCATCTAGCACTTTCTTCTTTCCTTTGTCCTTCCTTGCAACACTTACAGATCCACCTGAAGATGTGGGGCTACTCCTTAGTCTCCCAGACCAAGGGCTCATTGTAGGTATAGTACCAAATGATGTTTATGGTCCACTAAGACTCTATGATTCTTGTTTTTCTTTCTGCACATAACTGTCATGATCATGATCATCATCTAATACATCACTAATAGGTGCATACCAGCTGCCCATCTCATCGAAGATAACATCCCTACTTACTCTGAACTCACCTATGACAGGGTTATAACATCGATACCTTTCTGCTCTAAAGAGTACCCAATAAAAATACATTTTTTAGCCTTTGGATCAAGCTTCTTCCATAGCTCATCAGGCACATGAACATATGCAACGCATCCAAATACCTTCAAGTCCGATACATCGAGCTTCTTGCCAGTAAAACACTCTTCAGGAGTCATCCCATGAACTGCAACTATGGAAGTTCTGTTCGTAATGTAGACAGCAGTATGGACAGCCTCAGACTGAAAATGTTTGGGCATATTATTTGGAGCCATTAATGCCTGTGCGACTTCTACAATATGCCTATTTTTTCATTTTGCAACACCATTTTTCTGTGGGGTATACCTGCAAGCAAATTGCCTCTTTATCCCATGAGTCCTCAAGAAGCCAGTAAACTCTTTAGAGAGGTACTCTCCCCCACCATCTGATCTCAAGCACTTCACTTTTAAGACTTTTTTTGTCTCAACATCTGCCTTAAAAGATTTGAAGTGCTCAAATATATCACTCTTTTCCTTCATGAAGTATACCGACAACTTCCTTGAACAGTCATCAATAAATGTGACAAAGTATTTGCTGCCACCAAGAGATACATTCTGTTAAGGCCCCCAAACATCTGTATGCACTACATCAAGTATTTTTTTACTCACTTCTCTGTCATGCGAGAAGGGTTGTCTTGCTTGCTTACCAAACTGGCATGCTTCACAGACTTGATGCAATTCTGCAACTCTAAAAGAAGACAACCCTGTAACCAATCCTCTGGACTGCATTGATTTCAGTCTTTGCACATTTACATGTCCAATACGTTTATGCCATATTTCAATATCTGCAACTACTCCTTTTTCTTTAGCATACATAGCAGCATCCATTGCAGGAATTCCAACATCTAAAGTGAACATTCGGCCAACTCTACTTCCTTTTGCGACCAATCTACACTTATTATTAAAGTCTTCTACAAAACAACCTTTTGCATTGAATCGAACATGCAACCCATGCTCTACCATTTGACCAACAGACACTAGATTCTTTGTAATTGATGACACATATAATACATCTATTAGACTCTTTGTCTGGCCATCATACAAGGATAAGGGAACCTTTTCAATGTGTGAAATTGGGTGGCATGAATCATCACTCGTCTGCACATAACCTAGATTTTGTAAGTTCTACATCTCTTCGAACCATTCAACATGATTGGTCAAATGACGAGATGCACCTGAATTGACATACCATACATAATCATGTATCCCCTTTTATGTAACTACATTCATCATATGCTGCATAACAAACAGACGCTCATTTTTGTCTTAATTCTATCGTGAAGATGATGCATATTTTCCTTGCTGTAATTTACCACTGCGAATATCATCCTTCTTTGCATAGCAATGGGATGCAATATGGCTTGTTTTGCCACAATAATGGCAAACAATAGCAGAATTTCCAGAACCTCTATTCTTCCATCCACCTCTTCCTCTAGAGCTTCCTTGCCTCTAAAGTTTCCTTGGCCTCCTGAAGCTTGCATTTCACCAAATTGCTGATTGAACTTGTTTTGCTGCTTATCGCCAGCACATCCCAGACCAGGGCCTCTCGAAGAGGATCTACCACATCCCCTTCCTGATCTTGAGTAAAATGCTTGAACCTGTTCACCATTTTTTTCAGATGAGTCACCCTGTATATTGATCTCTTTGGTAATCATGAGAGAGATCAACTCATCAAAATCTGGAAATGGCTTCCGTACATATACTGAAGTAACAAATGATTTTCATTCCTTCTCATTGTTAAGGCCACTCAAAGTGGATGAAACCAAATCATCATCATCAAGCATTGCATCAATCGCTGCTAAAGCATCTGCAATGCTCCTCACCTTCAACACATACTCATTGACATACATTTTTCCTTTCTTCAAGGTATTCAACTCTTGCTTGAGTTGAATCTTTCGTGCCTTTGTATTTACTGAAAACATGTTCTCAAAAATTGTCCAAGGTGCATGTGAAGTTTCTGCATTCCTGATATGTCCCAACATTGTATTATCAATGACCGCGGATAATCAGTACATCACCTTTTTGCCTTTCGCATTCCATTCTTTCCATGCTTTTAATTCATTTGCAGTCGGAGGGATATCCAGCTCTGGCTCATTTTCTTAACCTGAAACAAACTCATAAAGGCCCTTTCCAATGAGGAAGTTCATCACACAGAACTTCCATGAAGGGTAGTTGTTCTTGTCGAGCTTCTCAATAATGGGATTTCCACTGTTCTCTGTCATTATCACAAACAAGGATACAACACAGCATGCTAGTCTTCTGTAATCTTTCACAACACGTGCATAGCAATACACCAAGCAACATTTTTCACTGATTGCTCAATAGTACATGTAATCCACAACCTGTTTGCAGATAAAACTTATGTTTTCTTCTTGCAAACACCTCAAAAATTACAGATTCGCAATTTGTAACCTGTGCACCCACTTTCGATCAATACAGCCGAAATCACAGTGTACCCTGAAACTGATGTCCACAACCTTGCGGCTCTAAAATGGGGCCTGAAATGGCCTCAGACGGCCAAAATAATCATGGTAAAGCCCTAAAGGGTCAATCTGTAGAATATACAGTGCTCTACTCGCATACCAAATCTCACAGCAATTTGAGATTTTTGCTTGACCCTGCTTTTGGTGCCTCCACATGCACTATCCAAGAGAGAGAGTGGAAGAATGGGAGAGCTTCTTACCCATTGCTTACTTGCTTGAACCTTGCTTCTTCTCCTTCACTTCAGCCTTCAAAATCAGCCTCTCTCAGTGGTGCAGCTCTGATACCATGTCAAGAATCGCGTGATGGGGGGATGTGCTTGAGCTGTTGCGCCAAACACACACTGTATACATAGAAGGAGTTGACTACAACCTATTGTTTAGTTGACCTTGGATGTGCAATGCACGACTCTTTGAAGATTGGGCCAATGGTATGGACTTCTTGGGAAATTGTATTGAGATAGTGCGCACTGAAGTTAACTGGAAGACAACCTCAATCAACTTGGATGCGATTTCTAGCTTGTTGCATGGTGACACCATCAACCCCCCAACACAGAAGCCCTTGAAAAAATATGTTCCATGCCTTGAGGATGAATATGATTGGCTTCATATTCTTGCCACCTTGGAGTTTCCATTCATTGAGGAAGGAGAATACACCTTGGACTTAAGGAAGCCCTGGTAAATAGGATTAATATTCACGATGAACTTCCTTCTATGCTATTGTTGATAATGCATATTGGTCCATCATAGCCATCTATGCCGAAAGGCCTTCATGCACACCCAATGATTGACTTGAACTTCTTTCATATTTCAAACATCAAATTATATTTCCATGCACTTAATTTATGCGCATCTAGTATATATTTTCATATATAATTTTTTGTTGATTTAATGCATTGATTATTTCATGTATTATCTAAATGACTTTTCATAAATTATTATAAAATTCATATGCATCTGTTTATCATTAGAAAAATTAAATAGAGATAGTCACTTTTAAGTAAAAATTATAAAATATTCCCTTCCCTAACAATGTCTACCATTTTTCTATTATTATGATCACATGCGTCTTTAACTAAATAACAATAAATATCGTGAAATCAATCACACTTAAAATATTTTATTAATGATAGACATATAATAAATTTTTAAATAAAATATTATTTTTTCTAAATATTTAATTATTATATTACTTAGGTTATTTGTCTATGCAGAAGTTCATATGCATTTTCATTAGAATGCGTTTATAATTGTTTAAAGCCAAATAAAGCGATAAGCTTATAGAATATTAATTTTTTACAAACCGACAAGATGTTACCTCTCTTAGGTTTGCTGTGATAGGGGACTTGCCAATTCCTACCATGTCATTTTCTCCATCGGCTGCATTCCTTGCTTCCCTTGCTTCAAATGTGCTTTTTGAAATTTTGCGACCACGCGGAGCCATCAGATGTCAGGTGAAATTGATGTGGTAGCTCAGAAAGAGCTGATGGTTGTTTAGAAAAATTTTGCCAGTGTTTTGCTTATTGATATGGTTGTATGGGACGAAGGCGTAACAGGGGGTAGAGAAAATAAAAATGAGAGAGAAGGGAGGGGGGTATTTTCCTCTTTCAAGGCTTAAAGCTTCAATGGATAAGAGTAGTAGATACAAATTTCCATCATTAGCAAGTCTTCCTTCTTGCTTTTTTTGTGAAGGAGATGGGGTGTATTTATAGGCATCAGGGGGAGCATGCAATCGATTGATTCATTTGGCTACTTATTAAGAGCTAATTGAAATTTGTTAAATATTCATTTTGATTGCTTACCTATTGGATGGTGGCATGGGGATGATTTTTTAATGCTTTCTCTCCCTCTAAGCGTAAAAAATGTCATGTATTTTGACATATTTTTTCAAAAATGTACTTTTTCTTCAAAACAACTTCTTCTGGAGGTTTTTGGCCTTGTTATTTCATGACTTATCTAGTATGTAAAGTCATGGCATTCTCTTTGATACTTAGCTTACTCAATATCATGCTCGTTCTTGCGCGTTGTTCATCTACCGATTGAGGCTTTTGCGAATTGTCTTGCGGTTACTAAATCAATGTGATCCTTGACACATCAATTGGAATTGGTAATGCCAAATCAAATATAATGCGGGAAAAATTATATGATCAAGCCATCATAATATTATTTACGAGGCGTCTTTGCTTTTTGTTGGCTGGGAACATTGAGGCATCTTCTCATGTTGGATTAGGGAATTGATTTAATGCGAGACTCGATATCAAGAAAATTACATGCGGTCACTTATGTGACAGCTCGACAAGTAAATTTTAAAACGTCTCAAGCATGAATTCATTTCTTGATATGAAGTGCTGTGGCTGGAATATTACATCCTCTCCTCCTTAGAGGAATTGAGATGTTCTCATCTCAAAAAGAACTGGGGAAACTGTTTTTCTAGAGCCATCTCTTCTATCCAAGTGGCATCCTCCTCAGGATAGTCTTTCCACTATACTTTCTAATGGTTCTGTTTCTTAGAGGTTTCTCTTTTACATTTAGAATATTATTAGGTTGGAGTTCAAGGGCTCCTTGACTAGACATTACAATTTGCTGGTCATCAAGAATATGATCTTGATTTGCCACGTAAGCTTTTAGAAGACTAACGTGAAATACATTGTGGACTTTCACATGATCAGGAAGTTGCACTTTGTAGGCATTATCTCTTAGGCATTTGAGAACCTTGTATGGTCCACAATACCTTGGACTCAAATTTTTGAACTTTCCTAATGATAGAGAACTCTTCTTTGGGCATACATGGATGAAAACCATGTCTTCCTCTTGGAAGATATGCTCTTGCCATCCTAGATTAGCATAAGCTTTCTGGCAGTCTTTGGCAGCTTGGATGTCTTGTCTGATAGTTTTGACTTGATCATCCATGTTTTCTAGCATTTTCTAAGAAGCCTCGACCTTTAGGGTTGGATCATAGAAATTTAATGGCATCAAACAATCTTGCCTATATAGTGCTTGAAATAGAGTCATTTGAATACTCTGGTGGTATGATGCATTGTAGGAAAATTCTACTAAGGGAAAATATTATATCCACCTTGTTAGTTCTCTGGAATAGTAAGCTCTCAGTATATCTTCAATGACATGATTAACCCTCTCTGTTTGACCATCAGTTTGGGGATGGTAAGCTATGCTAAAGCAAAGCTGGGTTCCAATTACTTCAAATAGGTTTCTCTAGAAATGTGACATAAATAGAGAGTCATGATCACTAACGATCCGTTTAGACAATCCATGAAGCCTAAAGATTTCTTTCACAAATAGTCATGAAATATCTAAAGTTTTGTAGTTGGTATTGGCTAGGATAAGATGAGTGACCTTTGTCAACATATCCACAATCACCATGATTGAATTATACCCTCCTTGAACAGAAGGTAAGACAACTACGAAATCCATACTGATGAACTCCCATCTCATTTGTGGAATGTCATGTGGCTAGAGTTGGTTGCCTAGCATTTTGACACGGTCAGCTTTCACCCGCTGGCAACTTAGGCATTCAGTAACATATCTAAGTACATCATGCTTCAGTCATTCCCAATAGTAACTTTTCCTGACTACATTAAGAGTCTTTGCATAGCCAATGTGCCATGAGAACGGGGAGTCATGGGATTTTCATAATATCTTGTTTTTCAGCACTTGATTGAGAGAAATGTAGAGCCTTGTCTTGAGATAGAAAAGTCCATCATCCACAGTGAAATTTCGGTATTTGAATCTAAGCTTAGGATTAGTGTCCTTAACTAGGATTTCTCTAAGCATTAGCTAATACTTAGGATCCTTGTCAGCCTCTTCTTTGACTAGCTCAATGACTGGATTGCTAGGCATCGATATCATGGTAACTAAATCCTCTCCTTTAGATGGCTCTTTCATGATAAGTGCATTCAAAAAATCTTTACGACTTAATGCATAAGCAATCACATGCTGTTTTCTGGGTCTAAACTTGATTTCGAAATCAAATTCTTGCAAGACTTCAATCCACCAATGCTACCTCATGTTGAGCTCTGGTTGAGTAAAGATCCATTTGAGACTTTTGTGGTTAGTGACCAAAGTAAACTTTCTTCCAAGCAGATAGTGTCGCCAAAATTTGAGAGCATGGATCACATCTAACAGCTTGAGATCATGGGTGACGTAATTCCTCTCATGGATTTTGAGCTTCTTTGAGGAATAGGCTATTGGATGATCTTGCTGCATAAGCACACAACCTAGTGCAAGAGAACTTGCATCTAATATTACGACCTCAAACTCTTGACTTAGGTTAGCTAGCTTTAAAATGGTTTATGTTACCAAACTTTTCTTGAGCTACTCAAAACTGGCTTGCTCAATGGGCGTCCACACAATAGCAGTTTACTTTTTTAGCAAATTAGTGAGAGGTGCAACTACTAGGGCATAATTTTTTATGAAAATTCTATACCATCTAGTCACCCCTAAAAAACTTCTCACTTCCTTAACTATCGCTGGTGGTTGCCACTCTTGAACATCTCTAACTTTGGCTTGGTCTACAGAGATTCCTTTAGTAGATACTATGAATCCAAAATATTCAATTTGTCTTTTGAAAAAGGCGCACTTCTTTTTCTTTGTATAAATCTTGTGTGTCCTCATTGTGTGCCAACACAATGTGCAATTGCAGCTTATGGTCTTCATCTCTCTTGGAGTATGTTAGGATGTCATCAAAGAAGACTAGGACAAACTCATCAAGATAAGGTAAAAAAATATCCTACATTAATCTGTTGAATGTATTAGGGGCATTAGTTAGATCAAAAGACATTACAAGAAATTCAAAATGACCATATCTAGTATTGAAGGCAATTTTGGGGATATCTTCTTCCTTGATCCTTATTTGGTAATAACCAGATTAGAGATCAATCTTAGAAAAGATTTTCGCCCCTTGTAGCCTATCGAGTGGCTCGTCGTCTATTCTTGGGACTAGATACTTACTCTTGATTGTTACCTGGTTTAGTCCTCAGTAATCAATGCAAAGGTGGAGAGTTCTGTCCTTTTTCTTTTGAAACAGTACTCAAGTATTGTTGAGAGTTTAGTGTCAGATATGGGAACACCTTTCTTGTGAACCAGGGCACTTGTCACTAGTCTTCTAGCCACAATCATTTGCAGGTGTTGAGGTCTAGCTGCACTAAAGTCTCTTACCATTTCCTCTATGGTCTTTTGCACCTCTTTGACATTAGCTATGTACGTGCCTCTGCACCTCATGGTTATGTGTGTCCTGATGGATGAACAATTTGACATTTTTCTTTTTGACATCACATAATACACTACACACTCACACTTGGAGAGCAAGATGGGGGGATGCTTACAATAGAAGCATCCAAAGTTTTCAAGATCATCAGTTGACATTCCGACACTTGGTATGTTGGTATTAAGTTTTCCTACATGGCACGTAATGGGGCTTAATCAATATGATTTACTCATAATAATAGGGTATAAAAACTAGATCATGCTATCCCACAATCCTTTTAAAGACTTTGCAAATGAAGAGTCTTATACCTATCCATGCCACTTGGTTTGATTGCCAGAAATTGAGTAGCCAACACAACTTCTATTTGGACACTCTAGTGCTTTAACGCATTTGCTTCAGGAACAATATGGGGGAATGCTATCAACGTTGATGTGGGCTAGCAATGGCCATCATACTTTTGCTCCACACCCTCCATTTGACACATTATCTGCTACTGGTGGAAGCTCGTATACCAATTGCTATCATACAAAACTAGGATCTCCTCCACTTTGAAGAGGATGTAATGGCAGTGGAGAAGGCGAAGAAGAAGATGCGGGAGAGAAGAGCACACACAATGTAGGTGCTGTCCAAAATGTGTATAGCCTTATTGCACTATCATATATATATGAATAAAGAATATGGGTGGTCATTGTACACGGGCAAGCCCAAGGGCCTTTTACCCCAACAACCTCCCACTAAAAGGCCAATGGGCCAGGGAGTGAAAAAACAAAGAAAAAAGAAAAGAGACAAGGTGAAGAATCATGACATCTCACCCAATGCCCAATCGGAAAGCAAGCTCTGCAATAAGCGAAAACCTCTATGAAAGGAGAGTCAAGCATCCCCGAGTCCATGACATCCACCAGGAGATAAGCGATCCCGCAGCTCCTTATATCGGAGCAATCTAAGAATGATTCTCGTGAAGCAAGCACAACTCATGAGTGCAAGGCTGTAATGCATAAGCATCAGGGTGGTGCATAGGAGACAAATGAGAGCACATAGACTCTCCAAAGTCAATCATAGAAGAAGGGCCAACATCCTAGATAGACGGGGTCTCAAGATAGTATGCGGCCTCAATGAAGTGGAAGATTGACAATGGCTGTAGCATCAACCATAAAGTGCATTGAACATGCATCAAGAGGCTTGAGAGATGTCTACGTCTCATAAAAGACAGCATGACGACTGCATATAACCTGCTGGGCATCCAAATCCCATAACCTGTAAGCCTAAAAGTCACCATCTCCATAAACAAGGAGGATACATTTGCGTGACATAAACATATCTGGCATACATACAAATGCCTGGTAACCAAACATCCTCACATATTCATAGGAGGGTCTCATGCCACTCCATGCATTGTGTGGTGTAATACCATCTAAAGTTAGACATGACGTCCTATTAAGCAAGTAGACTACCATCATAAGGGCCTCAGCCCGAAAGCCATGAGATAACCCAGCTGTGGTAAGCATAGAAGCAACCTTTGCCTGTAGAGTCAAGCACATGCCATGAGCAATCTCGTAATACTGTGGGCATAGGAAATCAATGCCATACTACTGACAATAGGGCTGAAAGCTGGGAGAGATAGCATGACTTTCATAATCCATCTGCAAGCACCTAGGCCAACAACCAGCAATATCCATAAACCTGTCAAGCATAACTGCGGCATCCTCAATCCGTACCAAGGGAAAAGCCCAAACACAGGGTAGCATGATCTACGAACGTCATAAAATGTGAAGCTCCACCAAGTGACTAGGTAGGTATAGGTCCATAAACTACACAATGGACAAGATCTAGAGGATCATGCCTCTTACGATCGCCATGAGCCAAAGGGGCTCTGGAAGGACCATAAGTACAATTAGGGCAAGCATCAAGATCTGCATGTGACAAAGGAGGTAGCATGTAGTTTGAATGAGATAAGATCTCCATCTCTCTGTGGTTCATATGACCTAGCAATAATGCCATAACAATGTATGTGGTATCTAGATAACTACAACCATAGAATCTCCCACATGAGAGACATGGACTGGGTAATGAGAATCAACTCTAGAACCTCTGGCCAAAGCCAAGCAACCATGACAGATCTTTCGTGGCCTATCCTGAAGAGAAATAGAGTAACCTGCATCATGCAACTGACGGATAGACATCAAGCTCTTACTAAGGATAGGAACATGTAATAAATCATGGAGCATAAGAGAAGTCCCATCAGGTGAAGCTAGGTGTATGCCCCTTGTACCAACAATAGCATAAGTTTGCTCAAGGCCCAAATCAATACATTTGCCAACCTCCCTGTAAGAAGAGAACCATGCTCTATGAGGGGTAACATGACAAGAGGCTGAAGAATCCAATAGCCAATCAAAGACATAGACATGATCATTGAGCAAGTAAGCTGTAGGGAAACTAGATGATAGGAGGACATGCTCAACTGCATCATCATGGGTAACTGCATGTACCTCACCACTAGAAAGAGTGGTAACACCTGCTGCATCGCTGACTTCAAGAGCAACTCCTCTTTGACCTGTATGGGCAAAAGCAACCCAACTTGCACAGAAGCTAGGCAACACAGAAGAAACAAAGCCATAACTGCTAAACCCAAGAACTGTCAAGAAGTTCACTGATCAAGGAGTAACCCACAAAGAACCAAGTATCAATGAGCAATGAAAGCTCAATAACCATTTGCCAAGACAATGAAGCAAGCACTGCTCAAACATGTATCTGCATCCAAGTAAATCTAAGATCCATAATTGGGGCATTAAGGGCCAAATAGCATCCAAGTTGCATAAGTGATAAGCCAACCAAATGCAAATTTCTCCTCAAAATTCTCAAATACAAGTCGATTCAAGCCAAACATCTGCCATACTATAGCCGAACCCAAAAGCATCCACATCAGACATTAGTCCAATAATGGGTAGCACAGGGCATAAACCTTGTCAAGTGAAATGCCAGCTACAAAGAAAATGACAGTGAACCAAGAATTGAGCTCTACTCTTTGCTCAAGAAGCATTTAGGAGCATAAACATCAAAGTGACATCATCCAAATACATCTGCATATCATCTCGAGTAGTTGGGAGCACCCATAGACCATAAGCATAACCAAACTGGAGGTAAAATAACCTATCAACCAAGGTAGCATAAATCCCAACCAACAATGAAGTGTCCACATCCAATATCCAAATCAAGGCTCAATAACTCTCAAATAGCATATCTAGGCATAAACTATGATGACCAAGCATCAATACATCCAACAAGACACATGAATGTCAACAAAGAGCATTATGCATAAGCCATCCTTGATAAAACCTTGCTGCCCAAACAATGTACAATAGTAAATCCTTGCATAAATTGAGCTATGGAAGCTCAAACCAAGTCCCAAAGTATCTTAAAACATTGAGCAAACATCCCCAAATCATATGGGCATCAAATACCAAGCTACGAAAGCATCACATAAGCTAAGAGCATGATATTATTTTGTTGTAAATCAACCCAGATCTATTGCAAAACATTCTATGATCAAAATTTGGTAGATTTGATATCCCCATTGTGTCCGAAGCATACCAAAACCCCAAGTTAGACTCTTATCTTGCCTAAATTGGGTTTCGGATGCCCGAGATATGAGAAAAAATGGAAATTTTGAGCCAAATTTTGAAATGGGCGGAAAAAAATGTGAGCTGCTACTATGGGGCTGCTAGTTGTGTTGAGGATAAGGGGGAAAATGGGGGCATACAAGGTGCCCAATGAAGCCAAGGAAAACCTGCAAAGAGCCTATGAGGGCAGGAGATGAAATCTTACCTCAGGGGGAAGAAGCCATGGCTGGCATTGAAGCTCGAGCTCTAGGTCTTCAATCCGGGCTGAAGTAATGGCAGTGGATGCAATGGCAGTGGAGAAGGAGAAGAGCTCCATGATCAAGCTCTGATCCAAAGCTCTGATACCAGTTAAAGGGGATGCAATGGCAGTGGAGAAGGAGAAGAGGAAGATGAGGGAGAGAAGAGCACACACAATGTAGGTGTTGTCCAAAAGTGTGTAGACAGCCTTATTACACTATCATATATATATATATGAATAAAGAATATGGGTGGTCACTGTACACGGGCAAGCCCAAGGGCTTCTTATCCTAACACACTTTCTCTATAATACTTGTATTTTGAAGAAAACAATGTAATACTTGGCATCGCCCTCTTGAAGACATTATGTACTCAACCATATGCATCATATCAAGCGTATCAAGCATGATTGGGATAGTCTTGTTTTTTGCCGTGTTTGAGGGGGATGGTGAGGATTCCATAGTGATTTTTGTTTTCTCAAAGTTGTAAGGGCTTTGGGTGGTGAGGTCTACTATGGGGAAATGCTTCCTTATTCTACAAGATAGTCTTGTGACACCAAGGTGTCTAGAGCATATACCTAGTCAGCCTCATGATCATTGTGGCAATGGATCAATGTGTTTTGTATTCAGCCATTCGCATGGGTGATAGCAAGAACACAATAGAGCCATTGCCATTGCAAATGCCATCCTCCTTCAACATCAATAATCGACTGCTTGTGTAGTGCATGATAGGTTTGGTAGAGAGGGAGGCCACTACCCTTGTATTTGGCATAGCACTTGATGATAGATTCGTTTTCCAAGCTATCTACACATGTACAGATACACATGCCAGATATGGGTGATAGTGAAAGACTTAGTGTGGGGGTGTGTGGATTCCATATATGAGAGAGAGAGAGAGAGATAGGAGGATATATAAAGCATGTATACATGAGAGAGAGAGAGAGAGAGAGAGAGAGAGAGAGAGAGAGAGAGAGAGAGAGAGAGAGAGAGAGAGAGAGAGAGAGAGAGAGAGAGAGAGAGAGAGAGTGTGTGTGTGTGTGTGTGGATGCAGGTACTAGATATGAGAGAGAGAGAGAGAGAGAGGGGGGGAGACGAGACTGATAGAGATAGGGGGGTGGGAGGGATATATATATATATATATATATATATATATATAGACCGAGAGACAAAGAGGGCGATAGAGAGGGAGAGGGCAAGGGAGAGAGGCATACATGCCTATGGATTGAGTAAATATTTGACATCTCTTGCATTCTTGTAGTGAAAATATATCACTGAACATGAATCATAAACACTTGACCATGTAGGCCTCGTGATTGACACTATTGAAGAGTAGATCACAATCCTACCAATGTAGCAAACAATGCACTTTGAGAAATAGAGGTAAGATAACTAGAAGTTGAAAGTTTGCCATCTATTACATATTCATCCACATTATCCCAAAGGATCTGTATTGTTTCATCCCTTGATATGTTTCCAATGGCCTTGATTTGTAGTGGAAGGCACCACCAGGGAGGGTTTATATCATTGCATGGATAGAATGATAGAGCAAGTTCGTCTAGATCTTGCAATGGAGAGACTTAATTTACACACTACTGTACAGAGATGGACGATAGTGATAAAAGTGGTGAGTGGATAGCTGAGGACATGACATCGCATCCCATTGAAATGTGTATTATAGAGCATCGAGATGGTAAGCTTGATTGTGTAGAAAACTCATGATGTGAATGCATGTAAACCATCTTCATCATTGAAGTAACAACAATAATGTTTTGTACTGTGGGTAGAGGGTTAAAGAATTGAAGGTCTTGGATTTGGAGTGATAGCAGACATGGCATGTACACATTGATGTAAAGAAGAAATACTCATGAATTTCAAATGTTGTGATCAAATGACGTGAGATCTTAAAAACATTATATCATTATATGATATTAATAGTTATATTTTGTCCTATGTAAGGAAGGAAAGAATGCAAATACAGACTAGTAGCACCAAAGGATGTGGTAGCTATCGGTAAACAAGTGTGTGTTGCATGTTTTTTCCCCATAATACAATGTCAATAAGGATGATTTGTCTTTTTGTAAGGGGGAATACAATTTGAGATTATGAATCTACAATGGTGGAGGACATGCCAGCCACACACACATGACAATACATGTGCCTCAAGGATATTATCTATAGTAACATTCAAAAAGAAGAATATGTTGCTAATTGTGAGGTCTATGTATAGAGGTCCATTCTGAAAGTCATGTGAAAGGCCCCTTGCAAGACACTGTTTCCCATGCCACTATGATGATGAAGGTGGAGTGGTGTACTATTCTTTGTGACCCATTCGAGACAAAAAATGCATTATGAAGTGATCAATCAAGTGAGACATTCTCCCAATTGGCAGAGACTTTGGAGGACGCCAACCCACACAAAATGATTGAGGTTGATGAAGAAACTACAACATAGTATATGATATCATGGTGGTTTGTCTCCTAAAAGGTGAGAAGGATCAAAGCTTGCTTGGAAGTGAGCTATGGTGAGAGAGCAAGAGCAAGAAAGAGAGAGAGACCAAATGGGAACTCCAACAGTCACAATGTGTGACTAGGCCTTCCTTGATTCAAACTGTCACTAAAAGAATAAAAAATAAAGTGACGGTGACAGGTGCCCACCACTTGTAGTGACCAGTGGTGCGTACTATCAGTGTAGTAATACACGAGCGACTAGTTAGCCTTTACCCCCAACAATCTCCCACTTAAAGGCGAATTTGCCCGAGTGAGGAGTGAAAAGAAAAAGAAAAGATAGCACAACATACACATGTATAATAGGATGAGGAAAAATGTCATCTCATCCAATGCCCATCAATCTCTTGAGGAAGGAAAAGTGCTCAATAGTGAGGCTTTTCGTGAGTAGATCTGTAGGATTTTTGTCAGTGGAGATCTTGACAAGGTCACCAGACTTGTCCTCCACGATCCCATGTATGAAGTGATACCTCACCTCAATGTATTTCGTCTTCGCATGGAAGACCGGATTCTTGGCTAGCTGAATAGCACTCATAGAATTCGAATGCAACGTAGGTATAGAATCAATCCGAAGGTCATGAACCAAACGGCCCAACCATATGGCCTCCTTGTAAGCCTGAGTGGCTGCAATATACTCGGCCTCAGTTGTAGAGAGAGTCGTACACTTCTAAACCCTGGACATCCAAGAGACAACACCTCTAGCATAGGTGAATACATAGCCAGAAGTGGACTTCCTACTATCTACATGTCCTACATAATTGGAGTCTGTGTACCCCACAACTCTTGTATCTTGACTGCCATAGCAAATACACATATCTACTGTTCCTTTCAGGTATACCCTTCATGGCATCCCAATGTTTCTTGCCGGATGTAGCTATATAGCGTGCCACAACACCAATGACAAAGGCAATATCTAGATGAGTGGCTATCATGGGATACATCAAACACCCATGGCTGATGCATAAGGGATCTTGGCCATCCCAACCCTCTGCTCATCTGTTTTTGGACAATCGACCTGTGAGACCTTCACATAAGAAGGTAATGGATAGTCAACAAGCTTTACGTCCTGCATGCGAAAACACTCAATGACTTTATGAATGTACTCCCTTTGTGAGAGGTAGAGTAGTCCCTAATGCCTGTCATGCTTAATGCACATACCAAGAATGTGAGAGGCATGTCACAAATCCTTCATCTCAAATCTCTTCTTCAGTTGAGATTTAAGAGCATCCAGCTCATCATGAGCTTTCCCTGCTATCAACATATCATCCACATAAAGTACTAAAATAAGTAATGAGCCATCATGGGCTTTCTTTGTGTAAAGACACGGATCCATAGCACTCTTGCTGTAGCCTTGTGATTGCATAAAGGCATCAAACTTATGATTTCACTTCCTAGGTGCTTGCTTCAAGCCATAAATATTTTTTTTCAACTTGTACACTAGGTGTCCCATGCCAAGTTCTGCAAAGCCCTTAGGCTGCTCCACGTATATCTCATCATGCAAATCCCCATGCAAGAATGCAAACATCCATCTAATACATGTCCAAGTCAAGCTGCACGACTAAGGCCAGAACCAAGCATAGGGTGGTCATCTTGGAGAAAAGACTTCATCAAAGTCAACTCCATGCTTCTGTTTAAAACCCTTAGCAACAAGTCTTGCCTTATAAGCTGGCTTGGGTTGCCCAAGGGTACTTTTTAGCTTGTACACCCATTTGCATGGCAAAGCCTTCTTATTGTTAGGCAATGCAACCAAATCCCAAGTCATATTCTTATGCATGGAGTCCATCTTAGAATGCTTAGCCCTCTCCCAAGAGTGACTGTCACCCCTGTGCATAGCCTCATCATAGGTGAGAGGCTCTCCTGCATCTATAACCGACACATAATGCATCGAGGACTCAAGTCAATTAGGTGGACATTTAGCTCTAGTAAACCATCTCACTACAAATAAATGTCCAAAATTGAGCAAGCGGTGGCTCAATCCAAGCTCAAAACCATAGGCATACTTTCCCATATATATAGGCACCAACTGGGCATAATCGGGCATCAGATGACTATGTAGCATGAGCATAAAGTGTAATGATATGGGGCTGCCTTGTTTTGGGTTGCTTTCTTCAGACTGTGTAAATTAGTTAATGACTGAGCAAATTCAGCCCCAAAAGCATCTCATGCCATATGCATATATTCCCCTAGCATTCGAGGCACATTTCAGGACCAACCGAGCAACCAATGTCAGTGCCAACCAAGCATAAACATAAAGTGATGATGTAACACTATTTGTGGCTGCCTGTGGACTGTGGAAAATAGTCTTGGATTGAGGTAAATTAGTCCACAAATCAATGCCAATGATAACCACCAATGTCGAGCATCAAGGGGGTGTTCCCAAGTGCCAAATGAAGTGTTTTCAAGCTGCCAATGAGTGCCAAGGAAAGGCTGAAGTAAAAAATGAATTTTTTGTACATCTTCAAGATAGCCCAAACTAATCTAGGGTTTGTGGAAGGGCCGGGCAAGGTCAAGGCAAGGTTGGGGGAGTAGTGAAGGACCCCCAAGAGCTCCCTCTTGAAGGGCAAAGTCACTGATAGGAGAGTAGGCATCACAAGAAGCAAGAGAACATGGCTACCCTACTTCACAAAACTTGTGGACTGAAGTAAAATAACAAAAGAGAGCTCCAATACCTTTGAAGAAATGCCTTGAGGGTGCCCAAATGGACCGAGTAGGTGCTCGGGAAGTTAGGGAGTGATGGGAGCTTAGGAGAGTCGGCTATGGCTATTGGGAAGGAGACCCGATGAGTATAGGTAATCGATAGGAAGCTGAAGGAGTCACAAACCAAGTTGGAATACTCGAGCAACCATGCTCTGATACCAGTTGAAAGGTGAGAAGGATCAAAGTTTTCTTGGAAGAGCTATGGTAGGAGAGCAAGAGCAAGAAAGAGAGAGAGACCAAATGGGAACTCCAACAGTCACAATGTGTGACCGGGCCTTCCTTTATTCAAACTGTCACTAAAAGAATAAAGAATAAAGTGATGGTGATGGGTGCCCACCACGTGCAGTGTGCAGTGGTGGGTATTGTCAGTGTACTAATACACGGGCGGCTAGGAAGAGGCGCCTTTACCCCCAACACCTCCCCAATGATAGTGTCGTGCATCAATGATTGGGAGATAGAACTGCATCATAGAACTCCCATA
Organism: Lygodium microphyllum; assembly: GCF_053477565.2. NCBI lineage: Eukaryota > Viridiplantae > Streptophyta > Polypodiopsida > Schizaeales > Lygodiaceae > Lygodium > Lygodium microphyllum. The sequence goes on along the minus strand of NC_141150.1, from coordinate 80,164,940 downwards.
CTGAGGCAGTCAGTCGATGCCATGCATCTGCTGGTTGATCATGTGCTCAATGACACAAGGATGTTAATTTTCCTTGCCACAACACATACCATGGTGGTAGAGCTCATCAAGCACATTGTGGAGAATGGATGTCAATGGATGGAATCAGAGCAGAAGTATTGGGCCTTGCGCATGGTATAAGTTGTTCATTGCAAGACACCTATTTGTGTCATACTATTTGTGGATGATAGCATGGAGAAGATGTAGAGGAACTCACCCTTATATGATCACCCCCATTTGAGAGAAACCCCAAGGACACTATCCTCTTGGAGCACACGCTTCCCTACTTGAGTGAGATTCCATGGTTCAGTCATGGACTTTGTTATGGGGATCACCCATTCCACCCTCTAGCAATGGAACTCAATTGATATTTGATGTGCATAGTGAATATGTACATTCATAATTATTTGATTGTGTTGATTTTCATGCACAATGAAATGAGGATGAGAGATAGAATAGGAGAAAGAGAGAGGAATGTGCAAGTGAAGAAAATTGTATATAGGGGTTTTGCTCAATTGCATTACTATAAGATGTGTAAATAAAGCACGTGCAAAGAATCAAGGAAGGGGTGGAATGTAGATGCATGCATGCATGTGAATGCATATGTGCACAATTGATTGATAACAATGAGGTAATATTTTTATCTTGATATTAATTATTTGAACTATTTGAAAAAAAAATAGATTTCGCATGTTTTTATAGTAAGTGTAACAAATTGTTTGATATCAGACCCTCTTGTAGTAAGTTTATGCAATAATGCACAATTGAATGTAGCAAAAACATGTGTGATGCAGTTTCACTTATGTGTGCACAATTAAAGTATTGATATATCAAGATATGATTGCAAAACACACATATAAAAGCGAGAGCAATGTGAATGTATATATGTATGCGGGAGTAACAATGTGATATTCTTATCACCCTCATATTAACTACTAAATGTGTTAGAGAAAATGGATGTCATGCAAACCCTTGACCGTTGCAAAATTAATAGGATTATGAAAAACGGATGCACAACATGGATCTATGTCACAGAGAGAGAGAGAGAGAGAGAGAGAGAGAGAGAGAGAGAGAGAGAGAGAGAGAGAGAGAGAGAGAGAGAGAGAGAGAGAGAGAGAGAGAGAGTGTGTGTGTGTGTGTGTGTGTATGTGTGTGTGTGTGTGTGTATGTGAGTGAGTGAAAAATAGAGAGAATAATTAGTGGGAGATAGAAGAAAGAGAAAGAGAGGGAGAGAGGGAGAGAGATAGAGAGGAGAGAGAGACTTGTACTTGAGGTACTTAACATGGGGGGAGAAACATGGGTAGGGATGGTGGTCGTGAAAGCAATGGAGATGGTGGTAGTGGAGGTGGTAGTAGCAGCAAGAGTGGAGGTAGTGGTGGTTGCAATGGAGGAGGAGGTGTGATGGTGGTGGCAGAGATGGTAGTGGCAGTGGAGAAGCAATAGTGGTTCTTGATATATGTTTTTAGAGAAGAGGATGAATAGGTGGACTATGTGGAACAAGAAATGGAGGTTGCCTAGAAAAGCATGCACTCTATAGGATAAGGTATAGTCCAATGTGGACTTGACATAGCGCAAAGTGTGCTACACTGCATCCAAATGTGGCTTTTATGGAAGCTACCTTAACTGACTCTCTAAACGAATTGTGTAGTTTAGGTCTTAGCCTAGTGATAATCAAATAGATAAGGTGGTCCACAATCTTCTAATACATAGTGAAATCCTCAATCAAGTCACCCTTATGTGCACTAAGCTTAGCATTAACATCCAAAGGTATAGAAACAAGCTTGCAATTAGCCATACCATACTTTTCTAACATATCCAATGCATACCATCTATGCCCTCTAGAGTCTTAATTATATCTATGCTGAGAAAATAGTGCAACTCTCCCAAATTCTTCATCTCAAATTTTGCCTTGAGAAGACCCTTTACATTATTAATCTCTGTCATCTCAGTATCACCTCAGAGGGGGGGGGGGTCACCTTATAGAAGCCCTCTATATAATGTGCATTCAAAGGATAATTAAAAAACCCCTTTTTAAAAAATTTGCACCATTTTATGTATCCTTGAATGAATTTTGAATGCAATAGTTATATCACTTTTGTAAATCTAAAATTTAAAGAGTGTGTGTTTTCATGGCCCCTTTAATACAATTCAAATTAAGACATGATGGTGCAATACTTTAGCCATGAAATTTTCACTATGATCCAAGATGGATATTTGGACATGATAATATTATGAATGCTTTACAATAGCTCTATGACATAGAGCTATAGACAAAAAGCTCAAAGATCCACATGTCCCCAATGCATGTCCTACACACAATGTGTGAGATTCATTGATTGCCATATGTGTATAACCTCTTGTGTTCATTGTGCATTATTTATTTAGTGTTCAATATTTAACATTCTTTTCTATATTTTTCTCTCCCTTCTCTTCATGTTCAACATCCACGACCAATACATGCATATAGTTCTACATCACTACACTATGATAGTAAGTTCTAGGTTGATCTAGCATAGATAGAGCTGAAGAGGAGGATTTGGTGCAACACAAAGGCTATGTTTTTAGTATACAGGTGCAAGTGAGAGGGATGCACATCAACACATGGCTAGAGTGAGTAGAGATGCATATAAAATGAGGTCTCTTGAGGTTTGTTTGTACAAGAATAGTTGTCAAAGTGTGAAGAAGATTAGATTTTGAACCTTTTGAAGCAAATGTGAAATTTTCTCAACTCCCATGATAAAGTTATTTAGTTAACAACCAAATAAAGTTTAAGTTAACAGTCCTTTTAGAGCAAGAGAGTGGCTATCTAGCAAGTTGTTGGGGGAGGTAATGTTTAGCCACAATCCACAATGGATCTGAGAAAAAGATTGCAAAATGAGAGGGAAAGTGCAGAGACCAATGAGAACCCTTTTGTATTCAATGAGAACCACTAGAAAGTACAATGCACCCTCTAAGAAAGAGCTTAGACATCAATGAAGATATAAGAACCCTCTGATACAATGAAATTACTCAAAGAAAATCTTGTTGTTCTCTTGATACCATGAAGAAGAAGGTTCAGATACTATCTTTTTTATACAAAAAATTTGTGCACTAGTAAATAGTATCTAAGATACATCAAAAGATCATGAAAACTCTGTCAACAAGGAAGTCCTCAAAGGCATCCAAGATCCCTGCTCTTTATACCATTATTGTAGATATTCTGAAGATAATCACTTGACTCAAGATGTGCATCTTGCGTGAGCCTTGCTAGGCTCAAGGCACTTGAGATCATGGTAATTCACATCATTTAAGCAATATCTCTATGATAATTCTTGAAAATAATTGTTTAGATCTTCAATCCTCAACCTTGCCTCTATTTATAGGTTGTTGGAATCATCCACTTTGATCTACCTCTATTTAGATATTGCGTGTTTTTACTTTTGCAAGCTTAAGCCTTTGAGCTTTAAAAGCCAAAACCTTTTTTTGAAATGCAACTTGGATACAATGACTCATCTTTCTTAGGTTTTTGAAGTAGTTTTGCCAATGGTTTTGGTTGAGATGTCCTAATAGGAGCCGAGAATCATAGGTTGAAGTGTCATTTTTGGATTATGCTTTTGTTTCAAAGGCATAAACCTTATTACTTTTTCAATCATTGGCCTAACCTTTGAGTTATCCGCTTTACTCTTAAGATAAGTTCACATAAACACAGGCAGAAAGACTTGAAATACCCCCCATTCTCATTGTCAAGGTTCCAAAACACTTGGGACTAACTTCTTTACCCCAACTATAACATCCTGAGAAGTCTATGCGTAGTCTTGCCATCCTCGGTAAAGTCTATGCGTATGTATGAAAAACACAAACATATACTCTCACAAACTAAAATACTAGTAGGTGGTAAGTCTCCCAAGGTTTATGCTCGTGTGTTGAGACCTAAAATAGGCGACACTGACTCTAAGGCACTAGCTGGGCCTCTACTACTCACCTCAAACAACCCCACACTGGTGTTATACACCATGTAGCACACACACAGGTAGCACCCCTTGGTTGATCACAATAGCTATACTACGGCTCTTCTACACCTTGGGAATTGGTCCCAAGATGCACCGTGAATATAAAACACATTCAAAACAAAGTCCACTCTTTTGATAAACGATCCAAGAGATGATAGATAAACTTCACCAAATAAACCCCAAGGAACCAAATATCTAGCCCTACAGCTTGGGATACCTCACATTCTCAACGTCGGGTCATCACTCATACAAACATGTGCTATGCATCCAAGATATGATACCATGAGGTGCATTAATGCAAGTGTGAATATGACCATTGTGCTCAAACAAATGTTCATTGAAAATCAACAACTTGAAAGTGTGAAGATAGTTCTTTTTATGATTTCCTTTCCTATGTGAGTGCTTCATTGCTTAGGGCTAGCATCGAGCTTCCTCATGCTAGTAGTCCCTTTAAGTTTTAACAAGTGTGAACTCTATATGATATTTAGCATGAAAAATTGGCACTTAATGTACTTTTTCACTCAACAAACCCGTACTCCCTACCGTTTAAAATTTTGTATGCATTGCTAGGTGTAGGGCATGGTTTTTTATGTATTTTTCTTTATTGGAAGTGGTAAAAACTCACTCTAACAAAGAGATGGGATTGAAATGAGGCTAAAGCTCATGCTTCAACTTCATCATACGTCCACACACATTAATATTATTTTTTCTTATTTTTATGATGCAAAAAATCTAAAATTTCTCATTTTTTTAATTTATAAAAAATTACAAATAATTACTGATTTTCGGATGTAGATTGATTACTCTTATATAAAATGTTTTTCTTAACATATTTCATTCTATGAGAACGACAAATACACACCAAAAACCCAAAAATCATAAATTTTTCTTTAAATCACCTAGCCTCGGGTTTTGCATAAAATCATTATACGATCGATTTTTCCATGATTCTTTCAACATGATTGATCAAACAAAGGATTGGCAATCAAATCCAAGCATTACTAACCATTTCAAATAAGAATTGATCATAAAATGATAAAATTATATTTTTCTCATAAAATAGCTCATTTTATGATGCACATTTTTTGACGTTGCAGACCCGCTGACGCTCTTTCATGATCGTTGATGATCCATCCAACTCCGATTCACGTCTCTTTCCACTCATGCTTCATTGTTTGACAAAAAACGTCCATCTCGACCCATCCCCCTCTCTTTTACATTGATCCATAAGAACAATCCACAAGAGGAGAGAGGAGAGAAAAATACTAAAATAAAATATTGCTAAATAGTGCAATAAATTTGATCATTTTCGTGGCGATGAAGAGCGAGAAAATGGTAGAGATCATATCTAGGGGGATTCACTTTATCATTATCAATCACAAAAATCATTTTTTAATGATGGAAGAGGGTGCTGAAAAAAACGGCACCCCCCCACTCCCCCCAAAATGATTTCAAGAGATGTGGCTTTTGGTTTATAAAGCTTGTTTTAAGCTTTAAGCTTTGTTTTTAAAAAACTAGTTCATTTTGTTGTGTTCACACTTTTGTCAAAGTGGTTTTTTTGATTTTGGAGGGGCAAACACACTTAGATTTGAGATTTGTCTGGATGCCTGGCTTTGCAACGTCGAAACCTATAAACCTGACTATCATTATGCACCACTTTATGACTCCTGGATCACATAGTTGCTTCATAACACGAAACCTTGCGGGGATTAAATGGGGGGTCAAACAAACTCTGATCGATGAACTAAGACTTATGTTGACTTCTTAGCATCGAACTCCATCTAGGAAAACTCTAGCTCATTGATATGCAATTATTTCATTCTGCATGAAAATTTAGTCTTTGATGGCCTCACGCGCTCTTTTTTGCTTCAAAAATAGCCTTTAAAATCCGCTCTCATTAGCGACTATGGGATAGGGCGACTCAATTCATCAAATCCCATGAACTCACTTGCACAAACAACAACCAGAAAAAGCATCAAGTTGCCACAAAAAATATACTCAACAAAGCACTCCAACATGGACTAGATAAAAGAGCCATCAAAGAGGTCATCCTAGTGGTGGCCTGAACTATCTACCTAACTTAGGACAACAAGACTAGGACCTCCTACTAGGTGAGGACTCCTATAGCCTGGTCATTGTATATTTTCTTTTAACACACTTGTCTTTCAAAGGTTCCATACTCGGGCATATAAAAAGGAGGGAGCTAACTGTAGAGCGACCCAAGCAGAATAGGGCATTGGCCCATGGCACTCTTGACCTAAAGGAATATAACAATTTACAATCAACAAATTGGCCCTCTTTGCCTTTAACATAAATTATTTTTCTCTAAGCAAATATGGTCTAGTGGCATTTAAATTATATCTTGTCAAACTAACCAAGCTAAACCAAAATCACATAAGATATGAGGATAGTTCCTTTATTGAGTTTCAATCTTGGACCTTTTGTATATCCACAAGTCTAAGCCTTCCTATTCTACTGATATAACATCAAGACGGGCTATTCATTTTTGTGTACTATTAGCTAAACGAATGACCTCCTTAGGCTAAATATCTTACCTTTCAAATAGACTGGTTGTTCCAGCTTCCCAAAGGCCTCTTCTATAGAAAGATCTATGGATTTTGGTTCATTTGACTCTTCCCTATTTGGATTTTTGAATGTGTCATCATTACTATCCAAACTAGGTAGGGATTCAATCCTAGGCCCATCACAATGATGCATCCCAAAACGTGTGCACATTGCTAGATGTGTTATTATGTCCTTTGGTCTCATCCACTTGGGAATTGACCATGGTATATCCACTTGGAACTCTTTGCCTTTCATCTAGCACACTAGTCACACTTTTAGAGATTTTGGGCCTCCAAACCCATCTTCTTTTAATCTTTGCATGGCTTGATTGGTTGCCACCACTCCTTCTATTTTTATGTTCCTTCATGTTGACAAATCTTTCTCAGCTCACTTGCTGCCTATCACTTCCTCTAAATCGGATCCTTTTACTAGATCCAACTCTAGCTAGGTCTTCACCATTGCAAACCCTAGGTTTCCTATCACCTTGGCTCTCAATAATTGAGACAGCCTCCACACAGTAGCATATATCAGCTATGTTTTGGGGCATCATCTCATTAACATGATATTGTCTCAAACTGAGGCCACAGAGGGGTTTCTTAACCACTCTACTTCCCCTATTAGGTCTACACCCACTTCCATCTAGCTCATGACTTTGGAACATGGGACTGGTTACACTAGGAGGCCAGGGTTCTTCCTGGGCCCTAGGGTCTTTATAGATAATGCCAAGATTCTCCCTAGTGTAGCTATCATTTGCACCTCCAAAAGAACTAGAATTCACTAAATATTGCCAATCCTTAAGGATTTCAAGGATGTGGGGAAAACTCCAATAGCTCTACCAACACCTTTGAATATATATTTCATAATCTAATGCTTGAAACTTTACCTCTTTCATTGACTTAGGGTTTCTCATCTTAATGTGGAATTGCATGTTTATTTCCAAGCCGCTCTAACAAAGAGTTCACCAAGCATATCTTCTAGTAGTTGATAGAATTTCCTTGGCCAAAGCTTCACAATGTCATCAAAGGCTCTCGTGTACTCTTTGATGGAGGTATATAACTCTTGCCAAATCTGTATAAGCTGTCCCAAGACTTGAGTCATGGGAACCTTCTTTTCATATTCATCTAAAAATCTATCACATAATTCCTTGAAGGATTTGATTGACCCTCTTGGGAGGCTCCAATACCATATTTTGGCCTCTCCCTTTAGTGTACTCGAGAACACAAGCATCCAATAAAGATCGCCAAACCCACTTGAAAGGCAAGTCAGGCCATATTCTTTTAAGTGGAGCATCGGATCCTCATCCAATAGCCCATGAAACACAAGGAGATCCCTATAAGGAGAAGGACATTTATTTTTCTTCTTTGGGATCAACACTGGGTCATCAAAATCTTTGTATTCCTCTTGACCTAATCCCATTGTCTTAGGGCCCTTAATCTCTTTCATTTCCACCTTTATCGGTGTAGAAGAGTCACTAGCTCCTTGGGCTTCTCTTTTTTCCAACTCACAAAGTGGTTTAGGGAGTCTAACATGATGTAATAGGGAATCTACCCCATCACTGCTGGTGGTAATTTAGCGAGGCTATTCTCATATGCCACCACTTTGCTAGAACCTACGACAAGTCTCAATAGAACCTTCCTTGCCAACAATGGTTTCCCACACACATAGACATCATCCAATGCTTTATGGATCTTAGAAATTGCACTATGGTACCCAAGTATGTTAGGCACTAGCATTGGATGTATTCTCGGATTGAAGTCATGCATATTAACCATTGTTATCCTAGTCTTTTCAACTAAAAAGTCATCATCATTAGTGGATGACTGTGCCCTCTTAGCTGCACTTTTGTTTTTTAATGTTTCCTCTAACTCCCATGGCCTATTAATCTCAAAAGTTGCTCCATGGGTACTTCCCCATAGTGGCCCAAACTCGAGCATGGTGTCACTTTCAGGGCAAATGATAAAATAGTTGACTAACCAAAGATCCCACCAGACCATTTAGGATGGACAAAGTATCTTTTGGGTTATGGGGATTCCTTCGAGTAAATCATCATGCTGATAACTGAAGTGTTAATCAACCTATATTTAATATCCACTGCTTCAAGGCGGTTCCCAATTAGAAACTAAGAAAAATAATGGGTCCCTTATAGCAAATATTCAAAAACCGCCACTTATTAGCGACTCCTAGAAAACACACCGCTTGTCAGGACCTACTGGCTCTAAGGCACTAGCGGGCCTCTACTACTCACCTAAAACGACCCCACATGGCCTTGTGGCTAGGAGCATAAGACTTTGCGTTTGTAGCATTTTTTGTAGTCCAACAAATATCTCTCTCCCCACTCCTAAGAAGGAGTTCCTAAACATGTTGGTGTTATACACCACATAGCACATACACAAGGAGCATCCCTCGATTGATCACTGCGGCTACACTATGACTCCTCTACACCTCAGGGTTTGGCCCCAAGAAGCACCAAATATAAAACACATTTGAAACAAAGTCCACTCTTTTGATAAACAATCCAGGAGATGATAGATAAACCTCACCAAATAAAACCCAAGGAACTGAATATCTAGCCCTAAGCCTTGGGATACCTCACACTCTCACCATCGGGTCATCACTCACATACAAACATGTGCTATGTATCTAGGATACGATACCATGAGGTGCATAAATGTAGGTGTGAATATGAACATCGTGCTTAGAAAAATATTCATGGAAAATCAACAATGTGAAAGTGTGAAGACAATTCTTTTCATGACTTTCTTTCCTACGCGAGTGCTTTGTTGCTTAGGGCTAGCGCCGAGCTTCCTTGTGCTATTGGTCCCTTTTAAGTTTTAACAACTGCGAACTCTATATGATATGCATCATGAAACATCAACACTTAACGTACTTTATCACACTCAACAATCCCCTACTCTCTACTATTTTAAATTTTGCATGCATTGATAGGTGTAGGACATGGTTTTTTATGTATCTTTCTTTATTTAAAGCAATAAAAACTCAATCTAATATAGAAATGAGGCCGATGAGGCTAAACCTCATGCTTCAGCTCCATCATACGTCCACACACATTAATATTAGTTTTCTTACTTTTATGATGCAAAAAACCTAAAATTTCCCATTTTCTTTAATTTTCTCTATTTATTTATAGAAAATTACAAATAATTATTGATTTTTAGATGTGGACTAATTACTCTTATAGAAAATGATTTTCTTAACATATTTCATTCCATGAGAGTGGTAAATACACACCAGAAATCCAAAAAATTCCTTCAAACCACCTAGTCTCAAGTTTTGCGTGTTTTGCATAAAATTATTATATAACTACTAACCATTTCAAAAAGGAATTGATCATAAAATGATAAAATCTACATTTTTCTCATAAAACTGCTCATCATGATACACGTTTTTTTATGTTGGAGGCCCACTGATGCTCTTTCACGGCCACCGTTAACGATTGGTCCAACTTCGATTCGCATCTCTTTCCACTCCCGCTTCATCATTTGACCAAAAATGTCCATCTCAGCCCATCTCCTTCTCTTTTACATTGATCCATAAGAACAATCCATAAGAGGAGAGAGGAGAGAGAACGACTAAAATCAGATATTGTTGAAGTGCATCAAATTTGATAATTTTTGTGGCGATGAAGAGTGAGAAAATGGTGGAGATCACAACTAGGGGGATTCCCTTCATCATTGCAAATTACAAGAATCATTTTTTAATGATGGAAGAGGGCACCCAAAGAAACAATGCCCCCTCCCCCCCCACACACACACAAAAACACGATTTTAAGATATGTGGCTTTTGGTTCATAAAGCTTGTTTTAAGATTTAAGCTTTGTTTTTGAAAAAACCAGTTCACTTTGTTGTGTTTACACTTCCGCCGAAGTGGTTTTTTGATTTTGGAGGGGCAAATGCACTCCGATTTGAGACTCGTCTCTGGACGAATGGCTTCACAATGTTGAAATCTATAAACCTAGCCACCATCATGTACTTTTTGGCTCTCGGATTACATAGCTTCTTCATAATGCGAAACCTTGAGCCTTGTGTTGGCTTCCTAGCATTGAACTCCATCTAGGAAAACTCTAGCTCATTGAACTGCAACTGTTTCATTTATCATAAAAAATTGTTCTTGACAACCTCTTGGGCTCTTTTCCGCTTCAAAAATAGCCTTTAATATCCTCTCTCATCATGGACGTGTAGTGCCACGAGATCCACCCCTCTAAACCTACGCATCCTCTAGTATGTGTCAGATATTATAGACCACTTGGATTAAAAAAATCTTTATATGCATTTCCCAAGGTATCATGTTCTCAATCAGTCTTTCATGTGGATTAAAAACCCTAATAAGCGCAAGCTTAATTGTCAACACATACTCCTCTTCCTCTTCTTCACTATCAAACTGCTTACCTTCCATTGGATTCTCTTCGACATTTGTCTCTTCTATACTATAGGACCACCTTGAAAATTTTGCTCCTATCTTTTGAACCATAACTTGGATTGCCAAGGTTAAAAAAGAAAAATTGTAATTCCACTTGCGATCTACAATTTGTTGAAGAGTCTAGAACAAAAATCCAAGGTTTCCATTCCCTAAATTTTTTTGCACAGCCTACAACTATTCTTTATAGCGCATGTAGTCTTTGCCAAACATCATCCTTTCTAACTTTGAATCTCTTACATACAAACTCGGATATAAATCAAACTCTATAGGACCCTTCCCAAGGTATTAAAGCCCATTTTGGATACATTAGTCACCGTTAATCCTCTTCCAATTAAAACAGTTTTATACATCTTCAATTCAGCGCCGTACCTGCCCACCACTTCAGAAGCCTACAGCTATATTGTCCTCTTGGATCAAACAACCATATTGAAATCACCCAGTAGAGAACAAATACAACCCATTTACTCTCTCCTGGATTGAATATCCATCTTATGGCATCTCAAAGCTTCATGCACATAGCCATATGCCTACCGAGATTAAAACCCCCAGCTATCTAACATCCAAAACAACACACAACTATCCCAAATATTTCATTTCAGTTCATAAGTCATCCAAAGTTCAAACAAAATAAAACATATAAGCCCATATTTATTATGCTCCATTAGTATATAGTAGCCTATAGCTTCGCTTAGGTCATGACATTCCATCAAATATTCCACCTTCCCTTCTCCTAGTTGTGTTGAAACTCTTGTATGCATGCTTTCCCTTAGTCTACTATCCATTCATGAATGTCCTGAAAAGCATCACTCCCTCTAACTTTAATGTCAAGAATCGCGTGATGGGGAGATTTGCTTGAGCTGCTACACCAAACAAACATTGTATACACAAGAGAAAGCTCACTCAAGAACACAAGAAGAGAGATAGAGGCCAAAACATTTTCTTGCTGATTTTTCTTCTTCTTCCACACACTATACAATGTACACAAAGTATAGATAAGATATAACATAAAGGAAAGTGGCCTTCTAAGTCAAACAGTGCATAACCGACTACACTAATCGACTGGCGTTATATCTTTGCCAACTGTAGGTGGGTGTAACAAACTAAATATAATAAGTGATAAGTCAGTGGCCATGTGAGTATCATAATGACTACCTAGACATGCATACTCATCTAGCCAGGCGGTCCATCATCAATGTCCACACGTGTTGAGCTTTCCATGTCAACACTCCCCCTCAAGCTCAACTCAATCTTTGCAACTCCATGTAAGCTTTGGAACTTTCGAAGCTTCTCTACACCCAATGCCTTTGTGAAAATGTCAGCTATCTGATCTTGTGTGCTGACATATACCAAGTCAATCTCTCCTGCAAGTACCTTCTCTCTCACAAAGTGGTAGTGCACCTCAATGTGTTTTGTCCAGCATGGAACATTGGATTCCTAGCTAACTGTATGTTGCTCCAACTGGACCATCTCCTTGCACGTCCAAATCACTTAATAACTTTTGCAACCATACCACCTCACATGCTACCATAACAACACCTCTATACTCAGCCTCTGTACTCAATAAAGCAACTGTAGGTTACTTTTTGCTGCTCCATGTAACTACTGCCTTTTTGCTGCTCCATGTAACTACTGCACTACCAAGGGAAAACATGAATCCACTTGTAGATCTTCTGTCTAACATGCTACCAACCCAATCTGCATCTGTGTATCCAAAGACATGTACGTCCTTACCTGCCTCATAAAAAAGTCCACAATGTAAAGTGGACTTCACATACCTCAATATACATCTAATTGCATCCAAATGTGGCTTTCTAGGCATCTGCATAAGCTGATTGATAAGGCCAACAACATAGCTCAAGTCTGACCTTCCATTTGTTGCAAAATCCAACCTTTGGCTACTGCCAAGGCAATCACACACCTAACAGTTGCCATCCTAGCAACTGGACTGAACGTCTCTTCATAATCTATGCCATATTTTTTAGCATAGCCTTTTGCAACCAGCCTAGCCTTATACCTGCTAGCTGAACCATCAACATTATGCTTGACTTTGTAAACCCACTTACAGCCCATAGCTTTCTTACCCTTAGGTAAGGGTACCAAATCCCAAGTCTTATTGGTTTCTAATGCAACCATCTCCTCATCCATTGTTGCATCCCAATGAGCATGACCAATAGCATCCTCAAAACAAGTGTGCTCAACATCCTCAACTAGTTTCACCATATAAGCATAATGGTGAGCTGCATAACTTTCAAATCCAAATCTTTTAACAGGGTATGTGACCATGCTAGATCTGCGTACCATCGGATCACTCAATGGAGCCTTTACATTACTATGAGCTCTCTGTATACTTGGTGTCCTGGCTGAAGGGATGCCAAGCTCATAATCCAAACTCTCCGAACCACTAGAATCTTCATCAAATCCCAAATGACCGATAGATGCATCATTACCATCCAACACTTTCTTCTTTCCTCTGTCCTTCCCTGCAACACTTATAGATCCACCTGAAGATGTGGGGCTACTCCTTAGTCTCCCAGACCAAGGGCTCACTGTAGGTGTAGTACCGGATGATGTTTCTGGTCCACTAAGACTACGTGATTCCTGTTTATCTTTCTGCACATAGCTGTCCTGATCATTATCATCATCCAAAATATCATCGGCAGTGTATACCAACTTCCCATCTCATCAAAGATAACATCCCTGCTCACCCTGAACTCACCTGTGAAGGGTTATAACAACGATACCCTTTTTGCTCTAAAGAGTACCCAATAAAAATACATTTTTTAGCCTTTGGATCAAGCTTCTTTCGTAGCTTATCTGGCACATGAACATATGCAACACATCCAAATACCTTCAAGTGCGATACATTGGGCTTATTGCTAGTAAAGCACCCTTCAGGAGTCATCCCATGAACTACAGCTGTGGGAGTTCTGTTCATAATGTAGATAGCAGTATGGACAGCCTCAGACCAAAAATGTTTGGGCATATTCTTTTCAGCCATTAATGCCCGTGCAACTTCTGCAATATGTCAGTTTTTTCTTTCTGCAACACCATTTTACTGTGGGGTATACTTGCAAGTAAATTGCCTCTTTATCCCATCAGTCCTCAAGAAGCCACTGAACTCATTAGAGAGGTAATCTCCCCCTCCATTTGATCTCAAGCACTCACTTTTAAGCCTATTTTAGTTTTAACAGCTGCCTTAAAAGATTTGGAGTGCTTAAACACATCACTCTTTTCCTTCATGAAGTATACCCATAGATTCCTTGAATAGTCATCAATAAATGTGACAAAGTATTTGCTGCCACCAAGAGATACATTCTGTGTAGGCCCCCAACATCTGTATGCACTACATTAAGTATATTTCTATTCACTTCTTTGTCATGCGAGAAGGGTTGTCTTGCCTGCTTACCAAATTGGCATGCTTCATAGACTTTTTGCAATTTTGCAACTCTAAATGAAGGCAACCCTGTAACCAATCCTCTAGACTGCATTAATTTCAGCTTTTGCACATTTGCATGTCCAATATATTTACGCCATATTTCGATATTTGCAACTACTCCTTTTCCTTAACATACATAGCAACATCCATTGCAGGAATTCTAACATCTAAAGTGAACATTCGGCCAACTCTACTTCCTTTTGTGACCAACCTGCACTTATCATTAAATTCTTCTGCAAAACGACCTTTTGCATTGAATCGGACTTGCAACCCCTGCTCTAACATTTGGCCAACAGACACTAGATTCTTTGTGATTGATGGCACATATAGTACATCTGTTAGACTCTTTATCTGGCCATCATACAAGGATAAGGGAACCTTTCCAATGTGTGAAATTGGGTGGCATGAATCATCACCCGTTTGCACATAACTTGGATTTTGTAAGTCTTGCATCTCTCCAAACCATTCAACATGACTGGTCATATGATTAGATGTAGGTGGATCAACATACCATACATCATCATGTGTCCCCTTTCCTGTAACTGCATTCATCATATGCTGCATAACAAACAGACGCTCATTTTTGTCTTCATTCTGTCGTGAAGATGATGCATAGTTTCCTTGCTACAATTTACCACTGTGAATATCATCCTTCTTTTCATAGCAATGGGCTGCAATATGGCTTGCTTTGCCACAATAATGGCAAACAATAGCAAAATTTCCAGAGCCTTTGTTCTGCCATTCACCTCTTCCTCTAGAGCTCCCCCTGCCTCTAAATTTTTCTCGACCTCCTGAAAGCTAAATTTCACCAAACTGTTGATTTAACCTGTTTTGCTGGTTATCACCAGTACGTCCCATACCACAAGCTCTCGAAGAGGATCTACCACGTCCCCTTCCTGAACTTGAGTAAAATTCTTGGAATTGTTTACCATTTCTTTCAGACGAATCACCTTGCATATTGATCACTTCGGTAATCATGAGAGAGATCAGCTCATCAAAATCTGGAAATAGCTTCCGTACATATACTAAAGTAACAAATGATTTCCATGCCTTCTCATTGTTAAGGCCACTCAAAGTGGATGAAACCAAATCATCATCATCAGGAATTGCATCAATCGCTGCTAAAGCATATGCAATGCTCCTCATCTTCAACACATACTTATTGACAAACATTTTTCCTTTTTTCAAGGCATTCAACTCTTGCTTGAGTTGAATCTTTCGGGCCTTTGTATTTACTGAAAACATGTTCTCAAAAATTGTCCAAGCTGCACGTGAAGTTTCTACATTCATAATATGTCCCAACATTGTATTATCAATGACCACGAATAATCAGTACATCACCTTTTTGCCTTTTGCATTCCATTCTTTCCATGCTTTTAATTCATTTGCAGTCGGAGGGATATCTAGCTCTGGCTCATTTTCTTAACCTGAAACAAATTCATAAAGGCCCTTTCCAATGAGGAAGTTCATCACACAGAACTTCCATGAAGGGTAGTTGTTCTTGTCGAGCTTCTCAATAATGGGATTTCCACTATTCTCTGTCATTATCACAAACAAGGATACAACACAGCATGCTAGTCTTCTGTAATCTTTCACAACACGTGCATAGCAATACACCAAGCAACATTTTTCACTGATTGCTCAATAGTACATGTAATCCGCAACCTGTTTGCAGATAAAACTTATGTTTTCTTCTTGCAAACAACTCAAAAATTACAGATTCAAAATCTGTAACCTATGCACCCACTTTCGGTCAATACAGCCAAAATCACAGTGTACCCTGAAACTGATGTCTACAACCTTGTGGCTCTAAAACGGGGCCTAAAACGGCCTAAAACGCCCAAGAAAACTGCGGATAAGCCCTAAAGGGTTTTTGTGGAGAATATACAGTGATTTTCTCACACACCAAATCTCATATCAATTTGAGATTCTTGCTCGACCCTGCTTACGGTGCCTCCACATACACTATCCAAGAGAGAGAGTGGAAGAATGGGAGAGCTTCTTACCCGTTCCTTGCTTGCTCGAACCTTGCTTCTTCTCCTTTACTTCAGTCTTCAAAATTAGTCTTTCTCAGTGGTGTGGCTCTGATACCATGTCAAGAATCGCTTGACGGGGGGATTTGCTTGAGCTGTTGCGTCAAACAAACACTGTATACACAAGAGGAAGCTCACTCAAAAACACAAGAAGAGAGATAGAGGCCAAAACGTTTTCTTGCTGATTTTTCTTCTTCTTTCACACACTATACAATGTACACAAAGTATAGATAAGATACAACATAAAGAAAAGTGGCCTTCTAAGTCAAACAGTGCATAACCGACTACACTAATCGACTGGCATTATATCTTTGCCAGCTGTAGGTAGGTGTAATAAACTAAATATAATAAGTGATAAGTCAGTGGCCATTTGACTATCATAATGACCACCAATGTGTAAGTGTAGACGTGCGGACTCATCTAGCCAAGTAGTCCATCATCAATGTCCGCACATGTTGAGCTTGCCATCTCAACATTTACAATCTATGTTGAAATCCAAAATGTCTTCTTTGCGCTCTTCTCTAACTTTTGCATCTTGCATATAGTCATCCTTTGTCAAAGTATCTATCACTTTCATGGTATTATCAATAGCTACTACATCCACAATACTAAATACAACTTGTAATGCCATGTGCTCCTTCTACTAAAGCTGTATTTATGTGACTACCATCAAGACATCTATATCATCAAGCATTCAAGAAATATATTTGTAATAACTCTTGAATATAATCACTTAGACCTTTCATCTTCAACCTTGCCTCTATTTCAATAGGCTATTGGAATTATCCACTTTGATCCACCTCTATTCAAATAATGAGGGTTTTTTCTTTTGCAAGCTTAAGACTTTGAGCTTTAAAAGCCAGAATACTTTTTTGTAACACAATTTCACTGCACCAACTCCTCTTCCTCATATTTTTGAAGTAATTTTACATTGATGATTCTAGCTAACATCATGCTTTTGTTTCAAAGGTATAAGCCTTATTACTTCTTTAATCATTGACCTAGAGTTATCCAGTTTCCCTTTTTTCAAATCATTAGAGTGAAAAACACTTCAAAAAAGGCACTTTTGTTAATCAATGGATTAAGGAAAGGGCCAAAGAGATTTCTCCACGCAGACAAAAATGTGGTATTCTTGTCCCCTCCACTTTTGAGATAGTACAGTCCATTTTGTGGTTTTTGCTCCTATTTAGCCAAATTCTTCAAATCCTAACAAGTTTTGGTAGTGTCCCAAAGGCCCTATTAACTAATAAAAGCTTATAAAACATCTAGCAAAAGACATGTGTGGGAGCTTTTGCTCAATTGCTAAAACCCACAGACTGCTTATTGTTTCAAGCGTTCCAAGCTGAGCACTAATGGCTACCTCTCACATAGCTGATGCACCATCCATATCTATGGGTGTAGTGAACTTACCTTGATGCCGAAATGAGTTGCCTCCTCTCTCGCACACTTCGATAGATCCATGATCCAAGTGCAAGCTTCAAGCAAGCTCCATCCTCAAGCTCCACGCTCCAAGCTCCATAGCCGCGAGCAAGAGAAGCGAAGAGAAGAGAAGAGAAGAGAAGAGAAGAGAAGAGAAGAGAAGAGAAGAGGGGAAGATTGAGAGCTTATCCTCCCTGGTCCCTCACCCTCACACACTCACTTCCTCACACTCTCACATTCCCTCTCTCAAGCACAAGCTCAAGCAAGCAAGAAAAAGAAGAAGAAGAAGAAGAGGAGAACAACTTTTGGCCACACACAAGAATGAGCTTCTCATTCACTTTTCAACTTTATATACAAAACCCTAAATCCCTTTTGGGCGATCATCCCCTTATCCCCTTTTTTACATGGCCGGTTGTGGCCTAGGCCCTTTTTCCCATTGTCCTCCTATCTTCCTAGCTTTCTTCCTACCGCCCATCTACCTTTACAAATTGCATAGGTGAGAGCCAAGTACTCTTTAAATTAAATCATTATGTGCTTGTGCTCTTTTACAAAAGTATTGACTTGCGCTTTTTCTTGTGTGTATTTTTCCTTTATTTAGGACTTTTATGTACTTCTTGTGTTTCCATATTTTTCATGTTGCGCCTTCGTCTTCCGTTTCACTTTGCCTTGGCCTTTGTCTTCTACTTTAGCTTTTCCATATTTTCCACCTTGTTCATCTAACGGTTAACATTATCCCCTCCTAGATGAGTGCCACACCCATGGCACTCACCATCGTAGGTAGTAGGCTTTGGCATGCATTGAATACATGGGTGGAAGAGACATCTGTCGTTGTTGTGGAGGAGTGTTGGTGGTGGTGTGGAGGAAGGTTGTTGGGGGCACGTTGGTGGCCTAGGTGGCTGGTGGTAGGGTTGTTGGAGTTGGTGGTAGGGCTGTTCTTTGTTGGGGATTGCACTAATGGCTAGCACAAGTGTTGGTTTGTTGGGGATTCTACACATGACGATTCTTGGAGGGCTTGCAGGATGATAAAGGATAAGAATTCAGAGTTGGGTGTCGATGAAGAGTGAACGACACTTTCGTTCGAGTCTTCAGTACCTACAATTGAAAACCTCTCATAGGTGGTCTCTCCCTAGGGGTAGTGCTAGTCTTCTCTATTGTGCATAAAACATAGTTCAATTAGTTTGGGAGACATGTCGGCTGAGAGTATTGTCCTGCACTTGAGGACCCAAACTGTGTATATATTTGGGTGCAGATATTATGTGAGTGCTCGTGCATACTTAGATATTACGTAGTTAGAAGACCGTGGGCTGGTTTCTCGTAACAATGTGTGGATGAAGCAAAGTTTTCCATGTTGAGAAGAAGTACACGTGAAGGTGTATGAGACATCCTTTGCATTGTGACTGCACGACGTAGCATAATTGAACATAGGGACACCACACTTTCGGTATATTGGACTTGCTTGATGAGGACGGTGTACTTTTCATGGCCATTCATGCGATGCTTACCACAATTGATTGCAATGGTATTAAGGTAGAGTGCAAGAGGGAATCATGTGAATAGGTCAGGGTGACAGGTCTAACCATAGGCGAGACAAGCTCCCTAGGTATGTTATGCCCTTGATGTGCCCTGAAAAATTGTGGGTGATGCTAAAGGGCTAGGGGACTAGGGACGGAGTCGGCCGACCAAGGTCACTGGACGTACCTAATTTGAGGACCCCTAGGTGCTGTGCTGTGATAATGGGTGCTTCGTATCTTTTCATTGTTTTCTATTCTTTTCTTTTCTTTTTTTCCTTTTTTTTTCTTTTTCGTTTCTTTTTCTTGCTCTTTTTTTTTTTGACTTGCCTGAGTATAACCATTGCAATATGTTGAGGCTATCAGCCTTTCAATGGGTTGGGAAATGTCAAGCTTCGAAGGCTCAAGAAATGGATATTATAGTGATGATTGTGCCCTAGCCTCGTTGTTAGAGAAGCAGTCGTTGAGATGGGGAGATACACTTGAGATATTGCAACCCTCTTTGGAATGTGCGATATTGGTACGACTGGGGTAACAGCTGCCGTGAGTGCCCGGCATAGAGTGTAACCTAGAAAGAGGAAGTGGTTAAGATCATGCTTTGGGCCATGTGACATGGACACTCGCAAGGGTGATTTTCACTTTCAGCAGCGTGGCTTTGTTGCGGCTCTTTGTGAGGTTGGTGGTCTTGCAGTGACTTGGGCATTGAACACGTTCGCACGAAGACCTACGTTCTCCTGCATCCACTTGTCACTTCATGAGAGTATATGCAAGTCACATGCCTCAAGTACAATGAATAGATGCAATCATGTCAAGATATTACTTTATCAAAATCCTATGATACTGATTGCGATGCATATTCCAGTGCTTGTTAAAGACATGGCATATATTAGCAATAGGTAAGGAAAGTGTATACAGGTGGGGAGCCTGCCCCTTTAACCATTTAAAGGCAAAAAGTTATGGCAAGATGGCCTTTGTTAAGCTACTTATATATCATAGGGGCTACTCTATTTGCACGAGGCGGGGCGAGTCTGGGTGGTCGGGCGACTGAGGCTGTGCCAGTGAGTGGCTCTTGTGAGGCTAGGCTTGGCTGGGACCCAGATGGTGTAGTCCCTGGCCGCAACTATTTCCAGAATGCTTTTAAACAATGCGTCAAATTCCTGCTTGTCTCGAGCTGCCCTCTCCTCTTTTGAGCACATGGTGCCCGAGCGTCTAGTGGGAGCCTACACGGCTGGTGTTGCCACACCCCGTGTGCTCCCTTGAGCCCTCATCCTCTTGGCTTGGGGGGTTTTTGGCCTGCATCTTGGGCGGTGTCGTTTAGGGCCTCTTTTTGGCATGTACCTCTTTAGAGTAGGCACGTAGTGTTCTGGTGGGGGTGCTAGTGCCTTATTCTCTTTCTGACGACAGAGAGCTTCCTTGCATGTCAGCTGCACTATGTGGTCCATGGCGGCTACCGTAGGGGGACCTGCAAAATGTGAACCAAGGATTAGGCCCTAAGGCAGAATAAAACTATTCGCATGGAAGGGATTATGTAGTGGGTTATCAATCACATATGATGAAGAGGGGAGAGGTGAGGCATGCAGTTTTTGTTGTAGAGGGATGGCCCCCATGATGATGCTCATTTTGCCTCCAGTCATTAGCAGATCTTGGCTTATGCTAAGTTGCATGGGCTGGTTGTCATGGAGTGGGGCAGGGCTCATCCTCAGAAGGATAGATCAGAAAGGGGGAAAGGTGTATAGAAAGGAACGGTATCCTATCTACACCATTAGAGATGTTGATCAGCGCTTCCTATGGCGGTAATGAGGGTTGCATGCCCTCCACATGGAGGCGGGAATGGTCACACAACTTCTAAATGTGTGGTTTGAGGTCTCACGTGAGTATTAAGGGTAGTTACTAGTCCATCAAACTTTTGTGGACAAATCCGAAGACACCTCCTCGCTAGTCTTTTACATTCTAGCACCAGCCATCTGATCACGCAGATTTTTAATCTGTGTGATGAATGCTTCAGCTCTCTCTCCTTCAGCAAACTTTTCCGCTACTAGTTGATTCTCCAAGTTTTGAGTCCTTGTTTGGTTTCGTGTTTCATACTGACTCCTCAACACATTCCAAGCCTCATATTTAGTAAAATTTATAGGATTATATTTACAAAATGAAAACTTTAACTACAATTCAAAAAATTCATAAGTTTAGTAAAGTAAAAGGGGCCATTTTGAGGCCTTATAGCAGGTAAAGAAAGGTTATATCTTAATATCCTTTGACTGCACGTTATATAGATGATTTCTTTTAGGTGGATCCCCTCGGGGCTTTGCAACACCTCCCCTAATACCGACTGAGTCTTCAAGCGTAGGACAACACTCCAAGCTTGCTTGGAGTTCAACCCATCTGCTAATTGCACTTGCATGTGCATAAGACTAACATCATGGTAAGGTAGACACCCCCTTAAGAAAGATTCTACGGGGTGGAAATATTTGGGCATATTGTATGGTGAACTAGGATAGTGGTATTTTACATTGTACTAAACATTGAGTTGACCTCCATATATTGATGAATTTCTCCTAGCTGACAGCTTTAGGATCCAATTTCTTCCTCTTTTCATTAGGAACATGCACATATGCAATGCCGCCAAATACCTTCAAGTGTGAAATGTTAGGTTTATGATCATACAACCTCTCATATGGAGTTACATCATGAATCCCTACTATAAGGGTTCTATTCAGCACATAGACAACAATCACTAGTGCTTCAGCCCAATAACCATTTGGAAAACTCTTCTCATTTAGCATAGCTCTTGCCGATTCCATTAGTACCCTATTTTTCCTTTCTACTACACCATTTTGTTGCGGTGTATAGTTGCAAGTTAACTGTCTTCTAATCCCATGTTTAGCAAGGTACCTGTCAAAGTAATTAGAGACATATTCTCCACCTCCATCTGATCTAAGACATGAAATTTTATAGCTCAACTCATTTTCAGCATGCTTCTTGAAATCCTTGAATGCATCAAACACATCATCCTTAAGTTTCAGTATGTAAAGCCAAGTATACTTTGCTGAAATCATCAACGAAGGATACATAGTAACGAGCACCACCAAATGAAGCATTATGAGACGGACCCCATACATTTGAATGTACCAACTGCAAGGATTATGAGCTATTCCATGCATGTCTCATAAATGGAAACCATGCTTGCTTTCCAAATTGACATGCATCACATATATGTCCAAAGTCATGATACTTGAACTTAGGTAGCCAGCCCAAGCACAATCTCCTTCTGTTGCATAGATTTTAGCTTTTGTACATTCACATGGCCAATCCGCTTATGCCATATCTCAGCATCCCGTATAGCACCATCATCATGTGCACACATGGTTGCCTTCAGTTCTGGAATTGACGCATCAAGAGTAAGCATTCTGCCATCTCTTCGACCTCTAGCAATCAATTTGTATCCATTATCATATCCTTCAACAAAGCATCCATCTCTATTAAATCTCACTTGTAGATTCTGTTCTACCATCTGTCCAACTGACAAAATATTCTTGGTTATTGTAGGTACATGTAGTACATCATTCAGGCTCTTTTTCTTGCCATTAGGCATCAACAACAGAACAATTCCTATGTGTTGAATGTCATGTTGGGTGTCATCTGCAGTACAAACATAACTATGCGAACCTACAACCATCTCATCAAACCATTCTCCATGGGATGTCATATGATTTGAAGCCCTAGAATCAATGTACCATCTCTCATCTCTCTTTTGCCTAGATGCATCCTTGGACACATGCTACATGGCAAACAATCTGTCAACCTACTCATCATGAGCACCGCTAGAAGATGCATAGTGCCCATGTTGTTTGTTCTTTGCCTTCATATCTCCTTGCTTCTTGTAACAATCATTTGCAATGTGTCCATATTTGCCATAGTAATGACAGTCCTTGTCTCTGTTTGACTGATCTGCCATGAACAAGATCCACCACCTCTACCATGGGGTGATCTCCCCCTACCTCTAAAGCTGCTAGATCCATGCTATCCCTGTGTATTTTTGCCATGCCATGCATTCTACTGATGCTGTCCATAAGCATTTTGAGTGTCTCCTCGACCTCAAAAAGAGCCATGGCCTCTGCCGCCTCTACCACGTTGGCTAGAGTAAAGAATAGTGTCTCTGCTTTGAGATGTACTAGAACCTGTATTCAGCCCAAGCTTAACTTCCTCATGTAGCAGCAAAGCAATCAGCTCATCCCAATCAGGGGATTCAACTCTTACAGAATTAGACGTATCAAATGCTATATACTCTTTGCCAAGTCCATTCAATGTCACTACAATCATATCATCCTCAGACACTAAAGATCCAATGGTGGCAGGCCAATCCGTTATGTTCTTGATCTCTATAGTGTAGGCCTGAATGCTTTTGCGATTCCTAGACATGTTATTGAACTATTGCTTTAGTTGAATCTTTCTTGCATGTGTTACATTTTCATAATTCTTCATGAGTATGTCCCATGCATCCTTTGGAGAACTACAGCTAGTAATCTGTATAACCATAGCATCTGATATACATAAGAAAAACCAATGTAACACCTTGCATACTCTCTCAGTCCATAGCTTATGAGCCCTTTTCTAATAATTTTTCGGATTCCTTTCATGTATTTTAGGTTCAGCCTCATCACCTATACATAAGTCCCAATAACCTTTGCCAACCAAAAAATTCTTCATACGGAACTTCCATAAATCAAAAATTTTGTTGTCTAGCTTTTCTCCCACAATTTGAGTGATATTGTCAGTGCCTTGAGCATTTGCCATAGTTGCAGCTTAGGTATTCAGTGATGTATACAGGGCTGTAAGTATCTGACTCCTTTTCCTACAGTTCAGGACAAGTTTCTTGCTATTGAGGACAGTTTTCTTGCAATTCAGGACAATTTTCTTGATAACTTGCTTGTTATAAACTATATTCCAACAATGAAAAAACACAGTCAACTGAGCATAAACCAAGCTCAAATCAGTTCAAAACATTCTATGGTAGTGGCAAATCATCCCAGCAACAAACTATGTCCCAAGCATCACAAAATTGGATGAGAGATTGCAAAGGTCGAGGATAGATTTGAGTGGGTAATGGGGGACCTTCGATGCCAGTGGTTGATCACAATTGTTGAGTGTACTTGAAAAAGACAAAGAAGTGCACTACCTGAGGGTGTATCTACCTTACTGTGCAGTGCGGGGTGTCTGTGCCACTGAAATTGGGAGTTGGGTCAAATCTCAGGAAAGCCTATGGTATTGTCCCACACTTGAGGACCCAGTTTGTGTCTAGGGGAGGTGATGTGGGTGTAACTTAGGGAGACAAGTTTAACCATAGGCAAGCGCAAACTCCCTAGGTGTGTCCTACCGTTGATGTGCACCAAGTGTGAAGTGGGGGGACAAAAAGGGCTAGGGGGTTAGGCACGAATCTGGCTTATCAAGGCCATTGGATGCGTCTAACTTGAGAGCCCCTAGGTGCGATGTTTGTGGCACTCTTATATTACATGAGAATTCCATTTCATCCTTTTCTTGTGCTTCTTCTTTGTCTTTTCTTGTCCTTTTCTCCTTTCTTTTTCTCTTTTCTTTTCTTTTCTTTTCACTCCTTTTCTTTCTTTCTTTCTTTCTTTCTTTTGACACTTAATACATGGTGAGAAAGTATGCTAGGCATCATCCCTATGTTCTTCAGGGGCTGTGTTATGAGGGGGCCTAAGGGACTTGGTAAGGAAGGATCTACTTTGCAAGTAGCCTTTTATGTCAATGCATACATTTAGAGGTGCCATCGATAGGAAGGGGTAGCTACATCTGGTGAAGTAGCTATCATTCATATATTCTAGGATGGTCATGCAAAAAGAAGGCAAGAGCGTGGCCCTCATCATTAGATGGGCCATCATGCAATGATCAATACCTACACTTAGATAAAAAAGGAGTGGTGGGAGTCGCGAGCCTCTTCCACTGTGGGTTTTTGTTTGAGAAAAATATTAAGTACCCTAAGATAATTTCATGTGGTAATAAATTCGGGGTCATGATAGGATGGGAACTGGTTGAGGAAGTGTGTGATGGATGGACGGATGTCCCACTCAAGGCACTCTTTTGGACTTTCTATATTCACATTGTAGATCCTTGGAAAGTCGTACCTACCATGCATTTTTGGATTGTAATCTACCCCTATTCTTTGTAGATATGCATCATGTAGGTAGTGTCATTGTGCTCTAATATGGTGACACAGAAGGCCATCCAAGCATTGGTGTCCCAGACGCATCGCCTCCATTGTGGTTGGGCTTTGTATCTGTTGAGGGTCTTTGGAATCTCCCAAACCTTGTCTTATCAATAATATCTGGGCTCTCTTTTCCACCTTCTAGGGTGTCTTCTTGTCTCCTCTATCTCCCAGCCCTTGCATGAGCTTGATCACATGCTCCACCACCCTTAGAGATAGAACTCTGTCTAAAGAACAAGGATAGTGGAAAGAGTACTCAAAAGGTCGGCTTTGATTTTCCCATTCCTCCCAAATAACTAGTTCTTGGGCCCAGTTTAGAGAGTGACATTCCTCTCTTTGTGGGAGTTGGACCTTAGGAACTTGCTGTGGCCTTGCTTGGAGTCTCCTTTGTGCCAGCTCCACTTGCTCTCTCTACTTGTGCTTCCTTTCCATAACCCTCTTAGGGGCGGCTTTCTCACCATGCTCTTTCATGTGTGCTTGCACTTGCTATGCTAGGCTTGGCACTTATGGTTGTTCTTCTTTATCTTGGCCTTGTTGAAGTCTAGCCCTTCTTCTCTTAGTGGTTTTGTTGAGTTGCAGTATAGATGATTGAGATTGTTGTTCTATCTCTCTAAACCCTAACTTCTCTAGCTCCTTTGTTGAGAGCCCAGCTTGCCTTAGGTATTGTGGTTGTCACTCCATGCTTAGGTTGGTGCTCTCTTTCAGTAATCTTTCATGAAGGCCATATCTCAAGGCTTGTCTTGTAAGTTCTAGCTTCCTGCATGGCCCTCCATGGTATCTTCACTCTCGGCTTGAGTTACATGCAAGACTGTGTTCCGAAAGGTCTATAGTTGGACCTTAAGATGACCTATCTCCACTGCTTTCGCCCTAGCTAGTGTCATGATTCATTTACTTTATGCTAAGGTGACAAGTGTTTGACGAGATCTCTAAGTCTTCTAGTAGTTTGTCCTTCCCAGACCTTGGCCTTTTTGCTCATCCTCTCTACACCTTGATTTTGGTTACTGAGACAACATCATGACCATCTGTTCTTTCTCCTTCCAGATTCTGAGCATTTTCTCTTTTTGTTGTTTGAGGCAGTTCAGTTGCTCTACTAGTCATCCTCATTGTAAGAGGGCCAATTTGAAATTGGTTTTCCTTCTCTGTTAGTTTTTTGGCTGCCACTTCATGTCTTTGTGCCTTGGCCTCATGTAGTTCCTTGAGCAGCTCTTCCTTTTGTTGTTTCTCCTTTCTCTACACTCTGCATAGGCTTGGGTCCTAACACTTTTTACATCGTTAGTAAGCTTCTCTCGAATTCTCTTTAGCTGGTCAAGGTACTCTTGCATCTGCTTGTTCTGTTGCAGGAGAATTGAAAAGTCCTCCTCTATCATCACATGTTCTCCGCTTCCCTTGCCATGGGGCTCTTTTGCGTCTTTCTCCTCCTTTTTTTCCTTCTATTGCATGTTTGGCTTCCAACTCCTCCCTCAAGTCACTTATCTACCTTTGTTGGATGGCTATTTGGTATGTTTTTTCAAGTTGGTAGACTAAGAATTTTTCATTTTCAGTTTCCAACTCTACCAATGTTGCCTTCCTCTCCTCTTTTATTCTTTCCACCTTGCCTAGTAGTTCCTAGATGTATTCATCGTACTGCGCCGAGCCTGGCATGGCCAAGGGAGGGACCCAAAGAAGGCTGGGATGGAAGCCTCGATGACTTAGCATCCACAGTGGGCAAGCCTCTTTGTTCCTAGTATGGGGGATCCTCCACTAGGTGTTGGTCCAATATGCTATACAATGTTGACTAGATCTTGCACCCAACCCATGACATTGCTTTGGTCCATTGTGGCATTCATGGTTTCTTGGTTGGTAGTAGTGGTGGCAGCCATGATGGGTTGGGGTAGTTCCAATAGGGCCTTCCCTTTACCTTCTACCATGCATGGGTCCTCTAGCTACTACTATTGTATTGTAGAGTTGGTTCTAGGTGCATCATCTAGGCTCCTTCTTGCCATATCTTTGGTGTAGGAGGGTTGCTCGATCGACAGCTTGATGGCAAGAGCCATTTGCTCATTCTCTTCTCTCCTTAGCCTTTCCTCGTTTCCTACTTGCTTTCTTCTTCATTCCTCTTCCTTCTTGACTCCTCTTCCACCTTTCTTACTCGGTCCTCTTCCTCTTCCTACTTCTTTCTCCATTCATTTTCTCATTCCCTTGATTCTTTTTGTGCGACTTCTACTTCATGGTCTTCTTCTGCCATGGTTTTCTTCCTCTTTCTTGGGATGCTCAACTTGATTTTTCTTTTTCTGCCTTTGGCTTGATGGGATTGAGCCCTCCTTCCCTTCCTCATTGATGATTCTCTTGCTTGAGGCCTCTTGTAATTGGTGGGCTTGGGGTGGAGCTTCCCTCTTTTCGGGTGATGGCACTAGCGATCTATGGGCTAGTGAGTTCTCAAGGGTTTCTTCTACTATTTCCTATCTTTCCAAGTCCCCAATGGACTCTTGGATGGTGATAGTGGGTACACCTCCAAAGCCTATGTTGGAGACCTTAGCTGCTAGCTTTTTCATTGTAGTCTCTATTGTGGAAGCTAAAGACTCCCCACCTACTACTTTGGCTCTTGTGGCTAGCACTTTTGCTGAGGATTCCATGGTCTTATGCACGTAGCCATTCCAATTGATCTCATCTAGAGACTTGGCTGCAAGGCTCTCAAGCAGTGACATTCCAATCTTGCTCATCAAGGCATTGTACATTTGACTGGAGAATAGAGCATGGATTGTCTTTGCTTGTAGCTTGATGTTGGTGTTAGGGATGTCGGCGAAGCTAACTCTATCATTTGTGTATACTTGGACATTGTCCATTCCTAGTATACTGTAAACATCTCTTTTGGGCCACCTCTCGGGCTTGTTGACTACCCATAGATCTCTTTCTACCATTTCAAGGCTCAATTTCACTCCTACTTTGCGAATCTCTCCTCCTTGTCTCTCACTGTCACGGTACCATGGTTCCTATTCTCATCAAAAGTTCATAGGAATTCCATGCCCTTGCTGTAGTCGAGACCTTCTCCATATATTTACCAAGGTTACCTTAGTCAACCATTTGTTTTACTGCTTGCTCTTTCATCACCACACTTTCTAAGTTCTAAATGCTTTTGAATTTAAGCTGATTGAAGGTCCTTGTTTCCATTGTTAGGCTGTATTTGCCTTGCTCTTCTTCTGTGAATGGGAGCTTGTTGCCTTTGTTGCGCATGGCCGTCTCGCGTTCCTGTCATGATGCGACAACTCACTATTAGTTTACTTGCAATGACTTTTTGCAAAAAGATGAGGGGGTTATGAATATATGCTATGGAAAGATAAAATGCTCAAGTACAAAATGAAATTTTTTACTTCAATCAGTCCACATAGTTTTGCCTAGCATTTCATGATAAATTTTCTTAATTAAAATTGACTTTTATTAGTCTTTTTTGGTTTTTAAAGTTTGGTTTAAGGTTCAAGTCATGTCTTCTTTTGTGCCTTACCCTCTCCCCCCTAGGAGTGATGAAAATCCTTCCTAGGATTGGAGGATGAAGGGTGAAGGGCATGAAGTGTATGCGTTTTGTTCTTTACTTCGTCATGAGCCAATCATAGAAGTTTGGGTTATACTCCAAGTGGGCATGATGGTCCATCTCATGAGGTCTAATGCCTACATGTGTAATATAGGTCAGGACATTAGTGAGGAAGTCAATGGAGTTCATCATCTTGCTAGTAATATGTAGTTCTTCCTTAGTCAGATTCGATAAAAATAGGGTTGGACCATGACATATTCCTCTAAAGGTTGTTTTTGTGTGTGATGGTGAGCGAGATAGGAGCCACATAGGTAGGGTCGTACTTGGTGGTTTTGATTGTGCCTCTCTACTCAGCATTGATCGTGATTTGGTAGCCCTCTTGTTCCCATTGGAGACACAAAGAGCATACCATTTTCATAGAAAGAAAGAGTTAGAGTCGGCTAGCTTTGTTAACTCTTCTAGCTCCTGGCTCGTTGTAGAGACTTTGCTCCTACGATAGGATGTGATCAGCTATTGTGTGCAATTTTTCTCTTGAGAGATCTTATTGTCAATCAAGGCTTTGGCCATTTTAAGAATCTTGATGAATACGAAATCATATTCCTCCCAAGTGCATGGCGATGAGAGCACACTTTCATTGCTAATGTCTCGTTGAGGAGACCTAAGTCTACCATTCATAGCTCCTAGCTAGTGTGGTGAATGTGGTGTCCAAGCATCTGATGCAGGTGATGAGGCCATCCCCCATATTCACTACTAGGTTTGAGGCCAAGGCAAGGATAGATCTTCTCTTATAGGAGGGTTTGAGGCCTGTGGAGATTGGGGCTTGGATGGATTGGATAACTCCACTATTGATGCCTACCTTTTGGGTTGTTCAGTGGGGTGCTTGTTAGCCATTTATGCCATGGATTGGGCTTGTGGCTTAGTTGATGTGTGCTATCCTCTACTTGTGGAGTAGTTGGAACATTGGCAGTGTCAAGTTGAGTTGATTTAGGGGTGGTTGGTTGTGGTTTTGGTTTATATATGTGTTGGGGATCTCGGTTTCTTTTGGATCAATTGATTTCTCAATTCTCATTTTCTTATCATTTGGTGGAGATGAGTTAGAGGGCTTGGATTGGGGGGCATGTGTGCCGCTCATAGTCTTGGGCAACTAGATCTAGTTGTTGCCTTCATATAGAAGCCTTGAGCGTGCAATAGGTCACTGGTCTTGGATGTGTCTCCTTTTGGTTATGGGCAGTTTGTCTTGGCAAGGTGGGACAAGTTACGATCCACCTCCTTAGACCTTGCACTTGGTTCCTGTATACTAGTGGCACTACAGGCCACGATGGAGCCATGCTACCATTACTGAAAGATGTCTCACTATTCAAAAATTGCCAATGGTGAGGTGAATGCACTACAAGTCGTAGTCAACATTGCAATGTGCCTATTTCTTGAATGCACATCCTAATAGCGATACCTTACTAGTGGCCTTGGTGTTAGATGTCACATGGAATATCATAGGTAGGCTTTCAATCTTAATAAAGGCCACTATTTTGCACTTTCCTAGTAGTGAGTAGGATTGTCCCCCAAATAGGTTGAGTTTAGCATTGGTAGGCTATAGTTATTGGGGCTAACCAATGAGGGTCCAATGATTGTGTGTAAGAATATTTGATCAGCTCTGTCGTCAATGAGTGCATCCAAGACATGTAACTCTTCTGGGAAGTCATTGATATGCATAGGTAGGTAGGTTCTACCATTTTCTCTTCCTCATCCTCTATCTCAGTGATGGTGGCTACTCACGTTTACACAGGGTCCTAGCATTGGCCACTCGTGCAATGGATTTATTGGGGGTAGTACTTCTTGAGGCAACTACCATTGAAGAAGCCTATGCCCTCTCCTTCTAGCATCTCAAGCTCTATGTTGCTAGTTTGATTGATGTTGTGGACCCTGAATGGACCCAATCCTCTAAACTTCATCTTCTACTTATGGCCCTTTATAGAGTACAGTAGCACTAGGTCACCTTGCTTAAAGTCACATTGTTTGATATTTTTGTCAAACCAACTTTTGCATCTTGCCTTTTCACAGATTAGCAGATGGGTAGCTAGGACTCGGGTTCTAGAAATGTGTTTTAGCTCTTCCGAGCATTCCATCCATGCCTCCTTGCCATCCCATCTCTCATGCACAACCACTCTCAAGCTTGGAATGAAAAACTCCAATGGCAGGATCGCTTTAGTCCCTTAGGAAAACTTGAATGGTGTTTGCCCTATGATCTTCTTGTAGGCTGCCTGTCCTATAGGCCCATAGTGCTACATGAGTTTATTGTCCCAGCCACTGTTGTGTGAGATAGAGACTATCTTAGTCATGATGTTTACTAGGATCATGTTTGTGGATTTTGCTTGATTTTTAGCTTGAGGGTAGTATGGTGATGATTTTCTATGGATGATCAAGAATGTGGATAGCAAATGGGTAATTACTTCATTAATGAAGTGCATGCCTTGATCACTAACTAGCTCAATTAGGTAGCTGAATCACAAGATCACATACTCCAAAGGAACTTAGTTGTGGTCATAGTGTCATTCTTCTTCGTGGCTTGAGCTTCAACCCATTTCGTGAGATAGTCTATTGCTACAATGATATACTTTGTTTGTGAGGTACTACCCTACAAGGCTGATTGGCCCAAGAAAGTTGATCCCCCACTTTTCAAAGGGTTGTCACAACATTACCGGGGTCAACTCCATCTTGTCCTTATGGATGGGTACTTTGGTCCCTTGATATTTTTTGGAATGCTTCACGAACTTAGCAACATCAATAGGGTGGGCCACCATAGCTGACATTGCATTATATTGTGTGATGTACTGTCTTTGCTAAGGTGTTCTCTAGCAATTCCATCATGTGCTCCAGCAAGCACCTCATGCATTATTTGCACACACACGCATCTTTGCAATAACCTATCCTGTCCTAGTCTAAAGAGCTAGCTATTAGCTCTTTAGCCTAGCCTTCTCTATAAATCTTTTAGGAAATACATGCTCTAGGACTTGGACTCTGTCATCTACCCAATACGGCATTAGATCGGCCTTGAAAAGGTCTCTCCCAACTGCTGGACATGTTAAACAAATGTGCATCGAGAAAGCCATCTATGATGCCCTATCTAGTGGCTTCTCTTGTGGGTATGTGAGATACATGGTTTTCCATGTAATGCTGCTTACCATTGCATACAATCATAGAGAAGTCAAATTCTAGAAGCAAAAGTAACTACCTAGCTATGTGCCTTGTAGCGCAAGGTTGTTCACTGGGCAACAAAGAAGATAATGACAAAACTTCTTTACAGCAAATACCATGGTTAGGCCTTCCCTTTCCATTATGGAGTAATTCATCTCCATATTCATGAGTTGTCTGCTAGCAAAGCTCACGAGATAATTGAGATTATGTTCACTAGGTTGACACAAAATAGCTCCCACGGTGAACTTCGATGCATCAATGTGCACGTGGAATGTTATATTCCAATTTGGGGGTCATAGAATCGATACAATCATGAGAGCCTTTTTTAGTTATTGATAGGCACATTGGCATTTCTCGGTCCGCTCGAATATGATCATCAATTTGTAAAGGGACCTAGCAATCAATGCATAATTCAAAATGAATTGTCGATCATGGTATCTTATGTGTCCCAAGAAGCACTGAACTCTCTTATAGTTCGTGGGTGGTGGTAGATCAACAATGACTTTGAATTTGGAGAAGTTGGTGGCAATGCCATTCTTAGACACCACGTGCCCTAGGATACATCCATGTTTCACTCAGAACTGGCACTTCAAGGGGTTCAAGGAGAGACTGTAGAGCGTACACCACTCAAAGACTACACAAACATTATCTAGGTGTTCCCTCTAAGAATGCATAGATCGTCAATAAACACCTCCAATTCTTGCCTAAGCATGTCTTTGAAGATGGTACACGTGAGGTGCTGAAAGGTAGCTGGTGCATTTGTTAGCCCAAATGGCATGAGTATATAGGCAAATAAACACCATTTTTTTGCAAATGCTATATTATGCCTATCATCAGGGTGTACTTTCACTTGGTTATAATCTAAGAAGCCATCTAGAAAAATGTAGGCCTCCCTTTCCACTACTCTCTTGAGCATGTGCTTAGTGTAGGGTAGTGGGTAGTTATATCTCTTTGTCATAGCATTGAATTTTTTTTAGTTTATGCATATTTGAATTCTTTTGTTCTTCTTCAAGTCAATCACTATGGGTGATACCCGATCTGTGCGCTTGATTTCATAGATGAATCTGGCTTTTAACATCTTATCTATCTCCTCCTTGACGACATGTGTATGCTTTGGATTCATTGGGTATGGCTATTGTTTAATTGGTGTTGCGTTTAGAGTCATTGGGTTGTTATGGGTCACAACCCTCAGATTGACTCCTTTGAGTTCATCCAAGCAAATACATCTATGAATTATTGCATGAGAGTAACAAGATCAACCTCCTCTTGCTCAATCAAGTCATCAACTATGAACATGAGTCGAGGTTTTTTCCCTTCCCGTGCCAAGTCCACTTCCTTGACCTTAGTAGAACCTTCAATAGGTTCATTTGCTTGTCCTTGCCTCTTAGCTCCTAATAAGATCACTACCCTATTTCCCTTTTTAAACTTCGTGAAGCGCTTAGGTAGGTCCTAGGGGGGCTTCCATTGTTCTTTAGCTTCCAATCCCCTTGGTTGCTTTCTTTGTCCTTCTTCAACTACTCATGCCTTAGGTGGATTGGGAGGTTCCCTTTGGTGCGTTTGGCCTTAGCAAGGCATGGCATTTTTGGGTTGCTCTCAGAGCTTACTTTCAACTCAGAGTCAAAATCACAGCCTTTGCTAAAAGGAGTTTCCCGTGGTGGTTACAACTCTGAGGTCAATTCTATTCTAAGGAGTGGTGCAGACTTGGTTGAACTAATCAAACTTGCTCGTAGTCTAGGTGGTCCAACCAAGTACTATCACATTCTATTTTGAAGTCTCGTCTTTTGATCCTAAAAACATTGGCTTTTCATGGCTTGGAGTCTCCTTGCATCTATTCAATCACTTGGCCGTCCATGTCATACTCTATTGTGTCAACTTCTTCCTTACTTTCCTCATTTGTAGAATAGCAATCTTCATACTCATCATCTGGATTTTTATCTTTTAACTACTGATCATCCCCTAGGTTTCTAGCCTCAAGCCTCTTCTTGTCTATGATCAATGCCCAATTGTACATCAGGTTCAAGGTATCATGTTCAACTTGTGCACTTTGGCCCACTGCCACTTTGGCTCGTCCATGAGATCCTTAAGGGGTTTGATAATGGCAACTAGGTTCCTCTTGTTAAGTATTCAAGGGTTCCATGGAGTTTGAATTTGTTAGATGGAATGTGTAAAGGGATAGGTGTTGGTTGTTTGCTAGAGCTCTTGGTCATCATGCAAAGTGGTACCAATGATGAGGTCTTACCCTTCGGTAGTTGAGTGTTGTGCCTTTATGGGATTCACCGGTTGTCTTTGCATCCTACTTATAATCCTTTTCATCATCTGAGAATGGCAAATCGATGGTGGCTAGCACATGCATCCAATCTCGCTCGTCGTTGGGGCGAGGGGGATATACTTTGTTAGTGGCCTGTAAGAGTTCTTAACTTGCAAGTCTCCTTTCAAGATAGCAGGGATGGCACCTAGGTCAACCAGCATGGTCTTCCAAGTGTCATCTTGACTCTTACAGTCTTTCATTTGTTTCCTAAGAATATAAGATTTTTGTCCTAATCCTTTGTTGATATTTGCAATCATATCCATGCTGCCTCTTTGTAAGAGTAGATGGGCTGAGGACATGAAGGCTACAGGAATCCCATAGGCATAGAGAGAAAGACTCCTGGCACCTACCCATCTCTATATAACATTGTACTTGGATGTCACTTTCATACGATATAAATGCAATATCACTATCATTCTACTTTTCAGTTTAGTGTACCTATTGTTTGGTTTGTGTACTTCAGTCAAGTCACTTTGTCTTTGTCATGTCCACGTACATATGAGTTTGGTCTATGTCTATGAGCCACCATAGCAGCCATACTCTAGATCCCATGTTTTCACATATTCTATCACTCGTGTGTTTCGTATCCAAGGCTGGCCTAGCAGGATGTCGTAGTCCACTCCCTTCATGACTATGAAGTTCACTGAGAATTGGACTCCTGTTATCTTCAAGGGCCAGTTTTTTAGTACTCCAAATGGTTTGACCTTCATTCTATTAGCCATTGTGACATTAAACCTTACCGTCTCCATAGGTGGGTTACCCCAAGCTTGCAGGATTGCATAACTAAGCACACTAACTCCAACTCTTGTATCTACAATTCCCTTCCTTGTAGCATCTCCTAATGCATTGACAAGCAAGACTATGTGCAACTATGTGTGCCTTCCCAAAGGGCACTTACATGCAAAGACTTAAGCATTGAGTTCAAGGTTAAGCTTGTTATGTGTGTTATTGCGATGTGGTCAGGAAAGCCAATCATTCCAAGCTTTTCATGTCGTTCTACCCACTGCTTCAACCCTTTCCATAGCGTTAGGTTTTTCTTGAGTAGCTCTCCCAAAGATAGGGTCACATGGGTCGATATCAACATCATGAGCAAGTTACCCACCGTTTGATTTTCATTAGGCTCTATGCTCTTTTGCTAGTGTTCTTGGCCCAGTATGCCCACCTATGGCATCTAGACTTTGTCTATGTGGTGCTACGTGGGGTGCAAATGCATCCCTTAATCTTAACTAAGTAGGCAAGACTAGTGTGCTCACACTAGAGAGCTCAGCGATCTTGTCGTCGACAATTGGTTCCATATCCTTTAGGTGGGATTTGGGCCTCTCTCACCCACTCCTTGACCTCATCAAATACTTCTAATTGGTGCTTTAGATTGGGATATTCTCCAACCTTGGCGATTCCCTTTTCTGCTATCTTAGAAATAAATGTCTCTGCTTCTATGTTTGTGACTTGCTTCCCCTTTGGTAACATGGTGGCACTAACTATCTTAAGTGTAATCCTTATCTTAACCCACATGTTCCTTATTCTATGGCTCCTCTTCCCTATTGAAGTTGCATCAAGGTCACCAAGAATTCTAGGAGCCAGACCAAGATACATGTGGTTTCTAAGCAACTTGACAAGTATTAGCCTGACAATGACCCATATAGCCTTGTGGAGCAGTTTGAGCAAGTATGCAAGGCTAATGGCCTCAAGGACCTTGCTCAATGCACACAAGATTTTGGACTTTTTCTAGGAGACAAAGGACGGATGTGGTACACTAGTCTAGACAATGCCAAACACAATGACTTCAATAACTTCAAGAGTCTCTTCATCAATAGATTCTCTAAGGTGGGATACTCTGACAACCTCATCATCAAGTTGATGAATGTCAGTCCAATGAACAAGGAGGATATTTGAGACTACATCATCCATGTGTGAAGTCTCTTTAAGAGAATCCTAGCCACAGAGCGAGCTAGCAAACAAGTAGTCTCCACTATGTCCATAAGTAAGATTCGAAGAAGCAAAGAGCTTTACAAGGCCTTGGTGAGAAACACAACCTTGCAAAGGGATATGCTAGCTAGAGTCTTTGAAGAAGCCATATGAGTAGATGACCTACTCAAGGAGAGGAGCTCAAGACCCACAACCCGAGATAGTACTGCCCCTAGAATCTCAAAAAGAGCTACAACCGCTAGTGAAAGATCCAAGTAGAGCACCCAAGATAAGGGAAAGAGTGTTGAGTAGGAGTTGGTGGACGTGAAGCTAGAACTAACTAGGCTTTAAGAGATGATGAAAAGGCATGCACAACCTCACATGCAATGCATGCATTGCGGAGAAAACCACCTTTCAGCTAAATGCATAGATCCTAGATCTAGACCCTATGTCAATTGCGGTAAGTTTAGCCATGATGCAATGCATTGCCAATTATCGAGTCGATTGTCGTACCCATAGCCATACAATCAACCTTACTACCTATGAAATAGATTGCCACATTACAGAAGGGGAGCTCCACTATCTCTCTCAACACCTAACGATTCAAAGCTAGTCATCCCTAGGATGGATATCAACCTCGTAGGGATACCTAGACCACTTGGACACATCATGACCCATCCACTAAGTGATGCTCCAATACATTAAGTAGAGTAGTTTAACAAGAGCGAAGCATACATAAACCCTTATGTCTCATACAATAAAGAGAGAAATTCCATCTTGGTGGATTTTAGACTAGTATTAGTGATGGCATTGGGTAGGGGAAGAGGTAGAGGTCGAGGGGGAGGATAGAACCAGGAACCCATCGCATGCTAGACTTGCAGTCACCCAAGATATATCTCATCACAATGCCCCAAAAGGGAGCAAGCCAATCAAGAGAAGGCTAACTTGAGATGCCCTAGGTGTGGGATAACACACTTGTATGTCAAGTGCCCTAGGCAAAAACCTTCCACTAGTTCAGTTATCATGCATCCATACCATTGGGATTGTTCGAAGTCGAAATAGTTGATGGCAAAGCCACACCAATTTCGTTGAATGTCATGACCTAAGCACATGCAAAGTAGGCTGGTTGTTTTATTATCCAGACTTGGTGAGAGCTAAGACACATTGAACCTCACACATTTCTATATCTAGCCTTATCTTTTGAGCTCATTTCTCTTGGTTGTAGGCAGCCATACTTTGCATTGCTTTCCTTGCAAAACTTCTCTCCTCCTCTAGATCGACTATGATGTCCTCAACTGGTCTATCATGATGCTCCATTTTGGTTTGCAGGTCATATCGGGTCATTGGTGATTTTTTCATGCATTTAACAACCACTCTAGCTGGTTCATTCTGGTCTCTACAATGTCCTAGACATGTGGTCTAAGGGATAGCAGGTTTGGCCAATGATTCTGGGTCTCTATTGAGATGACACTAGACTAAGGTTCAATGTGCCGCAATCATGTTTTGGGATGTTAGATCATAATTTGTGAGTCTCATTGGCCCTATGAGCCATTCTACCGTTTGGAGGCCTATGGGGGTGTCGTCTAGATTGGGCTTAGCCTTTACATGCCCTAGGATGGGTCCGATTTTCTAGAGTCTGGGTTTTGTACAACTCGTCCGAGTGACAGTGTCCAAATTTCAAACTCAGACGTCCGAAGTTAGGTACTTGTCAGAGTCCAAGTGGTCTTGTCAAGTCCAATTGGACTGTTTGAGTGCTTCTGTCTAAGTTGCCTAGCTTGGATTGACCAAGTTTGAGTGGTCCTAATGAATGGGCACTCGGCCATCCGAGGCCAAATATGTAAGCGTCTGAGTGGATGATTTTGGGGCATTCAAATTTGGTCGTTCGAGGCTGAATTAGATTTGAGTTTGAATGACATTGTTCGTTTGGACTTGTGACTCGAACTATTTGAGTGGAAGTGGGACTCGGACGAATGTAACATCCATCTGAATGCAGTAGCTAGGGGTCCAAACAATGAAAATCTTGTCGAATCTCACACATACCTTAATCAATCTCTCAATTATGATCCTAAAAGTAATTATCCAATATAAAGGCACACTTAGAGATTACATGCATGGCGGTGAAGATTGCCAAGCACAAAATGGTTTCCAATCATGTAGCTCTCTCTCTCTCTCTCTCTCTCTCTCTCTCTCTCTCTCTCTATATATATATATATATATATATATATATATATATATATATATATATATATATATATATATATATATATATATATATATATATGTCAAGCTCTCCTTTCCCCTTTTTTTTCCTTGTTTTGGGCCTAGTGTTACATCAAAAACACTACTGTGTGTTTCTATATTTTTTTCGATTTTTTCTTACCTAAATGCATCCAAATCACAAGCAACTACCTAATCCAATCTACTTATCTAAATCCAAAAAAACAGAATAACTTACTTGCAAAGGAGATCGAATACCTCTTCAGCTCCCTTGCTTCCTACCTATCTCAAGCACTTGTTTAGGGCAACCCTACTTCAATGCTCAATTCGGAGTGTGCAAGTACTCAAAGCTTGAATTTTTCGGTCCCGAGTGGGAGCTTTTCACTTGACCAACAAGACCTATGGACTGCTTATTGTTTCAAGCATTTCAAGCCAAGTGTAATGGCTACCTCTCACATAGTCATATGTGCTCTCACACCTACGAGTGTAGTGAGCTTACCTCCATGCTTGATTGAGTTTCCTCCTCCCTCAAGCACTCCAGTAGCTTCATGATCCAAGATGCAAGCTCAAGCAAGCTCAATCCTCAAGCTCCAAGGTCCATGCTTCATTGTCGCGTGAGAGACAAGAGAAGAGAAGAAGAAGAAGAGAGGAGGAGATAAAGAGCTTCTCCACCATGGTCCCTCACACTCTTTAAAATGTTCATTTTCTCTTTTGTGTTTTCCCTCAAATTTTATGGTTGTCCTTGCAATTTTGACCTTTTTTCCTCCTATTTCTTTAGCCAAGTTGCATTTTTCGCTTTGCCCTGTGTCTTTTTAATTTTCTTTTTGCTTTCTTTGCACTGGGGTTCCATCCACTCTAAACCTATGCATCCTTCAATAAGCACTAGATATCATAGGCTACCTGGATCAAAAATATTTATATGTGTTTCCCAATGTATCATGATCTTAATTAGTCTTCCACCTGGATCCAAAACCCTAACAAGGACAAGCTCAATTGTCAACACATACTCCTCTTCCTCTTCTTCACTATCAAATTGCTCATCTTCCATTGGATTCTCCTCTACATCTATCTCTTCTATATCTCTTTTCACACATATACTAATCCTTCTTTCTGCATTGGGTAATCTCCAATCATCCTCAATCAACTTTGTCAAAGCATATGTCATATATAATAATTTACATCCATTGGACTCAATATCGTCCTTCTTGAAAAACTATCTTACAGGACTACCCTACAAAAAATTGCTCGTATCTTTTGAACTACAAATTGGATTTTGAAGGTTTAAAAAGAAAAATTGTAGTCATTCTTGCAATCTACAACTTTTCTAAGGAAATTAGAACCAAATTTTGAGGTTTCCAGCCCCTAAAGTTTTTTGCATTGCTTGCAATTGTTCTTTACAGCATGTAGTCTCTATTAGACATTGTCATTTCTGACTATGAATCTCCTGCATATGAACTTTGATATTAATCAAAATTTGTAGAACCCTTTCCAAGGTATTAAAGCCCATTCTAGATATTTAAATCACCATTAATACTCTTCCGATTAAAATAGTTTTAGACATCTTCAGTTCAGCCCTGCATGTCCATTGCAGAAGCCTGCAGATATATCATCCTCTTGGGTCAAACAACCATATTGTAATCACCTAGTAGAGCACAAACACATCCCACTTACTCTCTCTTGGATCAAATATTCATCTTATGACCTCCCAAAGCTTCATCCACATAACCATACGTCTACTAAGATAAAAAAAACCCCAGCTAGTTGACATCCAAAATAGCATGCAACTATCCCAAGTATTTCCTTTTAGTTCATAAGGCATCCAATGTTCAAACAATCCAAAACACATAAGCCCATTTGTATTATTACCCAAATCATCATTAGACCCATCAATATATAGTACCATGTAACTTCTCTTAGATCATGACATTCCAGTGAATATTCCACCTTCCCTTCTCTTGGTTATTACAACTCTTCTACGCATGCTTTCACTCGATCTACTATCCATTCATGTCTTGAAGCATATCATTCCCTCTAGCTTTGCAATCTATGATAAAATCCAAAATGTCTTCTTTGTGCTCTTCTCTAACTTCTACATCTTGCATATGGTCATCCTCTATCAAACCATCTATTCCTTTCATGGTATCATTAGTAGCTAGTAGATCCACAATACCAAATAAAACCTATATGTGATGTGCTCTTTCTACTAAAACCGCATCTATGACTACCGTCAAGACATCTACATCATCAAGCATCTCATAAGTCAGTCAAGGTCTTCATCTTTAGCACCCTCTAGTAGTGCCTCTATCCTATCTAACACCATATTGGGGAATATGGAAATTTCCCATAAGTTTGGGACATGTGGTCAAATCTTTTGATTTGTCATAACTTGAACATTATAAATCCAAATCGAGCGGTCTATAGCTCAATAGATTCCATTTTTCAAGTGCTTTCCAATGATAGGTCAGATCATATGGTTTTGAGAAACTTATAGGCATGTTATCCGGGTGCCACCTTTTTAATATTCAAAAAATGGGAATTGGGAGATTCCCAAACTCTCTAATATTGTGTTATCTGCAACATTTTCAATCAAAGCCTTTGTAGATGGAACCTCTGCATTAGCCATACCCTTTGTCAAACACAACTCTTTCTGCAAAATGGCTAATGCACAACTCTTTTGGTTGAAATAAATCAGCCCTCTTTCTCTTTGGATTGTACAAGATCAGCCCCAAACTCTATATGCTAAAATAAATCAGTATTAAACTTTTTTGGCTAAAACACATAAGCCCTTTGCAACTCTGTTATCCAAAATATGTCAGCTCCCTATTCTCTTGGTTAAAATACATTAGCCCTATACTTTGTTTGCTGAAATAAATTAGCATCCAACTCTTTTTGTCAATTAGTATCATCATGTATCTCACTTTTTAGCATATCTACAATATATGTAGGAATTTATGAATCTATAATGTCTGCATCATCTTGAATCACCATTTTCATCTACACATAATTTGCTCAAAGCTCGGTCTAGTAAGAGGAGCAAACTACTCATCCCCTCTAGCCAATATTTTCAAAGTACAAGTATCATCTTTATCTCTCTTTCACTTTTTCTCTATAA
The DNA here is from genome assembly GCF_053477565.2 of Lygodium microphyllum. Classification (NCBI taxonomy): domain Eukaryota; kingdom Viridiplantae; phylum Streptophyta; class Polypodiopsida; order Schizaeales; family Lygodiaceae; genus Lygodium; species Lygodium microphyllum. Next base: position 80,123,058 of record NC_141150.1, on the reverse strand, counting down.
CCTTCTTTACCTTCGAATTTTTCTTGATTCACAAACCATAATTTGAAGCGTCCTTGACAAAAAAGCTAACCATACATGCATATCCTCAAGTATCTTCTTCATTCCACCCTTACCAAAATTTAGAGCTATAGGCATACCTGTCTCAGTTGCACAAATATTTTTCTTTTAGCATCTTTGAATGAGTCATAATCTCTATAGTCATGCTGAGGGCTGTCACATCAGATGCATCTTTTCAAATAATCTTTCCTAGGTGGAGCTTGTGAAGGACCAGCTTAACTAGTTTCATCAATCTTAGCCACTTTAATCTGCAAGTCTCTCATGTTCTTCACCAATTCGTCAATGGCATCCTTCTTCCCTAATACTTTAGCAAAATTTGAAGGATGCGGCCTAGGCGGAGGCTCATGGAGTTGTGGTAGTCTATGATTCCATCATTTTCTCATGTCGTCTCTGTCTCTTTATCAATTTAAATACTATATCTTGGATATCTTCCCAATCTGCTTAAGGCTCAGATATTGTTGGCATCTATTAGTTTTGAGCATATACTCTCCATGCTACTTGAGCACAAGGTCCCTTTGCATTTATAGAGAAGGCATCCATCTCGATATGGTGGTGATTAGGAGGCTTATATAACCTTAGAGAGGGGTGATAGGAAGAAGACAAAGGCATGGTATTTCCACTCTGGTAAGAAGGGGCATCTTTGAAAGGAATGCAAAGATCTAGTAGCACTATATAAGGAGCAAGAGAAGAAGAAGGATAAGGATAAGGCCTCCCTTGAGAAGTCATCATCCTCTTTTGACTTTGATTCTAATTCAAGACCTCATGCTAGGGAAACAACCAAAGTTTTGAAGGGCTCCTCTTTTGCAAAGAAGGCAAAGGTTATTTGGCGGGTAGAGAGACAGACAGACAGACAGAGACAGAGACAGGGACAGAGAGACAGAGATGTAGGGGTTCCTAGTTTTCTTTGGAAATCAAGGGTTTTGGGGAAAACACCTCATGAGTTGTTTTCCCTCCCAAAACCTCTTATTATTTTAAGACTATCCCATGTGGCCTATTTGTTGAGCTACTTAAAATAGGATTTTTAATATATGGTTGCTCTTGATGGAAGATCTCTACATCGTAGCACCCCTATGATTGTGAAACCTACTAAGGAGGCAAGTGAAGAAAGATACATCCTTACTTTGCATAGTCATGGACTTTGCTATGCTATTATCTTAACAAATAATTAGTGTGATCATTAGATGGAGAAAGGGTATGCCAAAATTTTAAGCTATCCTTATCCCATACACATGTTTTATATATTTTTCTATCATTTTTCCATAAATTTATCCAATTTTTATTATAATAAGATGACCAAATTGTCATTTTTTTGCCTCACACACACACGCACTCTCTCTCTCTCTCTCTCTCTCTCTCTCTCTCTCTCTCTCTCTCTCTCTCTCTCTCTCTCTCTCTCTCTCTCTCTCTCTCTCTCTCTCTCTCTCTCTCTCTCTCTCTCTCATAGCAAGACTCTTGCCACCTTTAGCTCTTTTTTCACATGTTAGTACGCGATAATTTTTGGTTTCACAACGTGGTTATTACTTTAGTTATTAACAATAATGAGGGTCACATCCCAAACATGGTTGTGTTAGGTCTATGTCAATGTTAATAGTTACATCATGTGCATTTTTACTAAGCCCATTTTTACAATCCATCCCATAGACTAAAATGTTTATGTGCATTTGGTTTGTGTAATCTAGCACCACTTTCTTAATACTCCCTCTTGGTGTGGGAGCTTAGTGTATAATCCTAATTATGTTACACAAGGATGTGATTCTTCATCGAATGCTTTAGTCAAGCATAGAGGTATAGGTAAATAAGTATATATGTAGATATATATGAATTGTTTTCCAAGCATGCATCAACTTTTGTGTGTTAATTCATCAAATCCCTCTCTTATGCCCCTCCTATAAAAGTACCTAATCACTTGGAGAGACACAAAGCATGAAAATTGCCTAGGAATGGCATGTTATAGCTAGAGAGAGAGAGAGAGAGAGAGAGAGAGAGAGAGAGAGAGAGAGAGAGAGAGAGAGAGAGAGAGAGAGAGAGAGAGAGAGAGAGAGAGAGAGAGAGAGAGAGAGAGAGAGAACCAAGTTGAATTATTGACTCCCCTACCCCAACTTTTCCCCCCACCCACCACTTCCTCCACCCCATAGCATGTTCAAGATCCAGAGGGAGAGAGAGACAAAGACATGGAGCTGTAACAGAGAGTGGTAAGCTCCCATTGTTCTCTTCTTCTCATTATTCCATACTGCTTACTTAAGTCTAGTCACACATAATTGAAAACACACTAGGCCACTAACTGACCGTACCACTAACTGTGCTTGAGTAACCGACTTAGTTATTAACACACATGTAGAGTGACAGCTAAGAAAAAAACTGTCTAGATAAGGTTCGTCACATCAATGATATGACCACAAGCTTGATTCTTAACACTCCCCCTCAAGCTCAAGCTAACTATTGTACTCCAAGTAGCTCCTTGAAATGCACAAATTTCTCTTTACCAAGTGATTTGGTAAAGATATCTGCTACCTAGCCTTCTGTCTTCACATGGAGTAGATCAATCTTTCTAGCAAGTACCATCTCCCTGATAAAATGGTAATGAAATTCTATGTGTTTGGATCTAGCATGATATACATGATTGCTAGCCAACATCACACTATTGAGATTGTCACAATGCAAGGTGACCTTCCTGTCTAGCTACATACCCAAGTCATGTAGCAATTTCACAAGCCAAATTGCTTCACATGCCACTAAGGATGCACCCCTGTATTTTGCTTCTATACTAGATAAAACAATGGTCAGCTAATTTTTACTACTCCAGCTAATCATACTGTTGCCCAAACTGAAAGCATAACCACTAGTTGACCTCCTCATAGACACAACCAGTCCAATCATCATTGGTATAACATGTCAAGTCGAATGATTTTCCATGCTCATAAAAAAACCCATAATCAACAGTACCCTTGGCATACCACATAATTCTCATGACTGCATCTAAGTGTGGCTTACGAGGTTTCTGCATAAACTACTAATCAGCCCCACTGCATAACTCAAGTCAGGACTGATAATAGTAAGGTAAATCAGGCTACCCACCATCTGTTTGTACATAGTGACATTCTCGATCTCAGTCCCAACATCAACTGCAAGTTTGACATTCTAATCCAATGGTGTTTCCATGGCTTTACACTCCATCATGCCATATTTCAACAACATATCATGAGCTTAATATTTTTGCAATAGCCATATACCTTGAGGTGTAGACACAACCTCAATCCCAAGAAAGTACTTTAGCTCACCAAGATCTTTAACTTTGAATTCAACCTCTAACATTGCTTTAATTTTAGCAATCCCATGATCATCATCTCCTATGATGATCAAATCATCAACATAAACTACCAGAAAAACATAACCATGCTCTGTCTTCTTTGTAAATAGGTTGTGATTTGCAGGACCTATCTAAAAACCAAGCTACTGTAAATAAGTGCTTATGTGAGCATTCCATGCTCTCGATGCCTGTTTCAACCCATACAATGACTTTTTCAACTTACACACATATGTCAGATAGTCAAGGTGTACATAACCCTTAGGATGCTCTATATACACCTCTTTAAGAAATTCACCATTCAAGAATGCATTTTTGACATCCATCTGCCATAATTTCTAGCCCTTAGAAGCTGTTAATGCAATAATTTTTCTCACTGTTGTCACCTTGGCAACCAGGCTGAAAGTCTCCTCATAATCTAGGCCGTACTACTATGCATATCCCTTTGCAACCAGCTGGGCTTTATACCTTTCCAACAAACCATCTGACTTGCATTTCACTTTATAAACCCATTTGCAGCCAATGGGTACTTTGCCTTCAGGCAAATGGGCCAATTCCCATGTCTCATTTTTAGCCAATGTTGCATATTCCTCATCCATGGCATCATGCCAATTCTCATCTATAATTGCCTCATTGAACTTCGTAGGTTCTATGTAGCCTGAGACTTTAGTCATATATGCATAATGTCTGACTAAATACCCACTGTGCCTATCAACTAGTTTTTTGACCCTTTTAGACCTCAACTACAGTGCACTCTGGGCTTGCCTCTCATGAGGTAGCACATACTTACTTTGCCTCGCACTAGCAGGTGTCATAACTGATGGTATGCCCAATTCACTATCAAGACTGTCACTACCAGGTGACTCATATCTAGTTTTAAGTAGGCCAGACACATCGTTAAATATCTTTTCTTTGCCTTTATCCAATCTCCTCCTCACTGACATATTCGTGTTAGTGGATACAGTAGGCAGGACTGAGTAGCAGGACTATGGAGTCGTCCTGTCCAAGGACTAGAATCCACTCATAGACGTACGAGTTGAATGATAATTTTCTGCATAAGTAGGGCTAGCTGGTCCATTAGAGACCACTGCATTTGGATTACCATACCATGATGCTAGCTCATCAAAAACTGCATCCCTCCTGATCAAGGTTTCTCGAGTGGATAGATCATAGCATTTGTAAGCCTTTCTCTCCTGTGCATAGCCAAGAAAAACACTTTTGACAACTTTCAGGTCTAACTTCTTCCTCTTTTCATCAAACACATGTACATAGGCAATGCATCCAAATACTTTTAGGTGACTAATGTTAGGCTTGTGCCCATACAATTTCTCATATGGAGTTAAATCATGAACTCTAGCTATAGGTGTTTGGTTTAGCACATAAACTACAATGACCACTGCTTCAACCCAATAAGCATTTGGTAAATTCTTTTCATTAAGCATTGCCCTGGCAGCTTCCATAAGCACCTAATTTTTTCTCTACCACACCATTTTACTAAGGTATGTAACTGCATGTGAGCTGCCTTTTTATGCCATATTTAGCAAGGTACCTATCAAACTCTTTGGATACATATTCTCCACCTCCATCAGATCTCAAATGAGATATAACAACCAAGTTCATTTTCAACATGCTTCTTAAAGTCCTTAAAGACATCGAGCACCTCATCCTTGTGCTTCATAATGTGCTACCATGTGTATCAGCTAAAATCATTAATGAAGGATACATAATAACTGGCACCACCAAAAGACACATTATGGGTAGGTCCCCATACATCCGAATGTGTCAATTGCAAAGGCCAAGAACTGTTTCTAACATGTCTCATGAATGGGAATCTCACTTGTTTTCCAAACTAACAAGCAAAGTGTACATGTCCAAGATCAGTGTACTTGAACTTCGACAAGCCAAGTACAACCTCTTTCTGTTGCATATTTTTCAGCTTCTATACATTAACATGACTGATGCATTTGTGCCAAATTTCTACATCCTGAAGTACTCCATTATCATGGGCAAACATGGTTGCCTTCAATTTCGAGATAGATGCATCCAAAGTAAACATTCTACCATCTCTCTTGCCTTTAGCAATCAATTTACATCCATTGCCATATTCTTCAATAAAATAACCATTCATGTTGAATCTGACTTGCAGATTCTGTTCTTGTCCAACCGACGGTAAATTCTTAGTAATAGAAGGTACATGTAGTACATCATGTAGGCTCTTCTTTTTGCCATCAGGCATGAGCAATGAAACCACACCTGTATGCTGAATATTATGATGTGTAGCATCACTAGTACATATAAATCCATGAGACCTTGCTATTAACTCATCAAACCATTCTCCATGAAGAGTCATATGATTGGATGCTCCTGAGTCTATGTACCATTTCTCATCTTTCCCTTGCTTAGCCATATTCTTTGATACATGTTGTATAGCAAACAGTCTATCTCCTTGGTCATCCTGAGTACCACTAGAAGATGCATAACGTCCATGTTGCATGCCTTTTGCCTTCATATCAGCTTTCTTTTTGTGGAAATCCTTCGCAATATGCCCATATCTTCCGCAATAATGACAATCTTTATCCCTGTTAGACTGCTCAAGTGACTGCTAGAAGCCACCTCTGCCTATAGGTGATCTCCCATGCCTCTAAAGGCTCCAAATCCTCGCTATCCTTGCATAGTTGAGCTATGCCAAGCATTTTGCTGCTGCTGGTGTCTCCTCGATCTTGAAAAGCTCCACGAGCTCTACCACCTCTAGCTCACTAACTAGAGCAAAAGACAAAGTCTCTGCCTTGAGATGTGCTTGAGCCAAGCTTTACTTCTTCATGTAGTAGCAGTGCAAGTAACTCATCCCAATCAGGGGGTTCTGCTCTCATAGAAATGGACGTATCAAATGCCTTATAATCCTTGCCTAACCCATTCAATGTCATTGCAATCATATCATTCTCTGAAACACAAGATCCAATAGTAGCCAGCTAGTGAGCTATGGTCTTTATTTCAGTCGTGTATGCTTGAATGCTCCTGCCATTCCTAGACATGTTGTTGAATTGCTGCTTCAACTGTATCTTTCTTGCATGCATGACATTACCATAATTCTTTATGAGTTCATCCCAAGCATCCTTTGAGGAATAGCAATTGGTAATATGCATAGACAATGCATAAAAAATGCACAAAGAAAACCAATGCAATACTTTACTAGCTCTTTTCGACCATTGTCAATGAGCTCTCCATTGTTCTTGTGTCAGATTTTATTCAGACAATTCGGGTTCAACTTCAGCCCCTCGTACATAAATCCCAATAGCCTAAGACAATCAAGAAATTTTGCATCCTAAACTTCCATAAAGAAAATTTTTTGTTATCAGGCTTCTCTCCCACAATTTGAGTGATATTATGAGTGCCTTGAGCATTTGCCATATTTGCAACTAAGGTATTCAATGCTATATGTAATCTGTAAGTGCTTGACTTCCTACAGTTCAAGAATAGACTTTTTGTTGTTCAGGAATAGTTTTCCTACAGCTCAGGAACATACATTTTGTAGTTCAAAACAATCTTCTTACAGTTCAGAAATAGTCTTCCTGCAGTTCAGGAACACTTTCCTATAGTTCAAGACTAGTTTCCTGCAGTTCAGGACCAATTTCCTAATAACCTTCTTGTTGTAAATTGTATTCCAGCAATGAAAAAAACACAATCAACTAAGCATAAACCAAGCTCAAATAAGTTCAAAACATTCTATGGTAGTGGCAAAACATCCTAGCAACAAACTATGTCCATACAAGCATCAATGGATGCATAGAACTAATGTTGACATTCACTAGACTTTCCCACACTTTATGATAGGCAAGTAGCCTGTTATGACCAACAGCATAAAATTTGCAATAATTAGGGTATTGTCACCTCAAGAATATCCTTAAACCACCATAGACATGTCCCAGTACATTGGGGATTCAATATGTGACCAAACAAGCATCAATGTTTGTAATGTATGCAAGTAGCATTGCCAAATACTCTTGCCATAGGTTGTTTACAACCAGTCTATTGCCATAACCAGTAGTATCTTCTCTGCTAAAAAAAGAGTATTCAGATCTCAAAAAAATCCCAAAACATCTCATACAGTTGCCACTCTATGCAGGAGTTGATTGCCACTCTATGCATGTATATTGTTTCCAAATTCAGGACAATAACCAGTTCATTGTTTCCAGCCTGCAAATAAACATCAAAATTGAGCATGTAACACTCCATAACCATGCTCAAATGCATGAGAATAAGGGCATATAAATTGTTAGGATGAAAGCTACCAGTGCCCTAGAACCACTTGTTGTTTACTGTAGTAACTAGCCCGTCTGCATAGGTATGTGCTAAATATCTCAAGATCTATGAAGAAGTTGAAAAAAATTTCTTCTGCAAAGTTGTAGGCCATGTCAAAACGGTCAAGAAACCTAGGTTGTTTCTCTAAAATCAGTTTTTGTAGCAAGATATGACTTTTGCAAAAAAATGGCCTGCAGACACAATCTCCTTTGATGATGTTTTTTTTCAAATCTGATGTCTTTGATGTCAAATGGCCACTGCCAAGCCTTTCAGGCTTCAGCCTCTAATACCATGTTCAAGATTTAGAGGGAGAGAAAGAAAAAGACATGGAGCTGTAATAGAGAGTAGTGAACTCCCATTGTTCTCTTATTCTCATTATTCCATAATGCTTACTTAAGTCTAGTCACACATAATTGAAAACACACTAGGTCACTAAACTGACAGTACCACTAACCGTGCTTGAGTTTGGCTGACTCAATTATTACAACACACATGTAGAGTGACAAGTAAGATGACAAATTTCTAGATAAGGTCAATCATGTTGGTGATACTGATCACGAGCCCCAAGGAGATCAGTCATAAATATATGTATGTATCATGTGAGTTCAACATAAGGGATTTTTAAAATACCATGTTTTATATACAGAAGGGTCCCATATAAAGGGGTTACTTACAGATTGAATACAAAAGGGTTATGTTTTATTAAGAAAAAATTCACAGATAAGGATATTAATAAATAGGCATTGAATGCACGTGATATAGAGGGTATACATATAGTGAACTATCTGGGTCATGAGCTTGATTCTCAACATCGCCCCCTCCAAAAAGTGTACTTCTAAAAGTTTTCAAATTAAAAAACCCCTAATGTATATTTTACATGAGGTACATCTATAAACCCCTTTTTTTTAAAAAAAAATTGTAATTCAACATGATAAAATTACCCTTTCCTTTAAACTCACGTGGTGCATTACATGTTTTACAAGGTTATCCCCATGGGAGTATCACCCACAGTGATCAAATTATCCCCATATATAGTAATGACCACAATACCTACATCACTCTCACATACATAGAGAGTGAGTGATTAACTTGTACTCTATGAAATCTAATGCTGACAAGGTATTCTAAAATCCTTTCATGCCATGCCCTGGGTACTTGCTTTAGCCTATACAAGGCCTTATAAGGCCTACATACATAATTTGGATGATTCTTGTTCACAGAACTAGGTGGTTGCTCCAGATAAACTTCCTCTTGCAACTCCCCCTTGCAAGAAGACATTCTTAACATCCATTTGATGCATGCTCCAACCTTTTGATGCAACCACTACTATGATAGCCCTTATAGTGGCCATTTTAGCCACTAGAGTAAATGTCTCCTAATAATTAATACCATGAGTCTGCACATACTCTTTGGCAACCAATTGTGCCTTATAGCACTCAATGGATCCATTTGAATTATGACCTTGTAAACCCATTTACAACTAATAGCTTTTTTGCATTCAGGTAAGGGCACTAACTCCCATGTGTCATTATCCATAAGTGCAACCATTTTTTCAACCCTAGCACGATCCCAATACTCATTCCCCATTGCATCCTTAGAAAGGTGGGTTCCACATCTTGCACAACCTTAGCCATGTATGCATAGTGATGAGCTACATAGCTATCATATGTCAATGGCTATGTTGGCTTTCTCACTTTACTTGACCTACGTGGACCTAGATCACTACCATGTGCTTAAGCATCCTTTGGTGCCTTCCACACACCATGTGCTTTTAATAGACAGAATCCCAAACTCCTCATCCAAGCTCTACTCAAAGAGGCATATGATTCAACATCAACATGAGAGAAACCTGATGGTACATCTATCACAATAGGTGAATCCCCAACTTTCTCTTTACCTTTTCTTGATATTTGTGATGTACTTGGTGGAGTAACTTGTGATCTCAATCTGCCATTCCAAGGTATATCAATAGAATTATGTGTAGGAGAGACTCTTGTGGTCTACTCCATGTCTATGATTGTTGACCTATTTTTTGCACAGCCACACTCTCATGCTCATCAATTCCAACTATATTCTACACATTACTATTACAGCTACTCATTTCATAAAAAACAACATCCCTACTAACTCTCGGCTCATGTATAATAGGGTTATAACATTTATGTCCCTTCTGCTCAAGAGAATATTTGAAAAATACACATTTTTCTACTTTGGGATCCAATTTACTGTGCAATTCATCAAGAATATGCACGTAAGCAATATCTCCAAGTATAAATTTGGCTTTCTTCTTGTAATTTTCTCTTTGAGTGTTATACCATGTAGAATAGTAGTGGGTGTCCTATTTATAATGTATACAACATTAGCAACTACTTCAACCCAATAGTAATGAGGCAAGTTTTTTTTGACATTAGTGCACGAGCCACCTCTACAATATGTTTTTTTTTTTTGCTTAACAACTCCATTTTGCTGCAGAGTATATCTACATGTATACTATCTTTGTATATTATTGTTTTGCAAAAAAATAGAAAACTCATTGAAGAGATATTCTCCCCCTCCATCTGACCTTAGGCATTTAATATGCAACCTTGTTTCCTTCTCAATAAAATCCTTAAAGCTTTTAAAGTGAGTGGACACCTCACTTTTCTCACACATAAAGTAAACCCATACATTGCAAGTATGATTATCAATGAAGGAAACATAATACTTGCAACCACTCAAAGTTGCAGTCTTTGTAGGATCCCAAACATTAGAATGTATGATTTCAAGTTGCTTCTTACATACATGATTTTCATGTGGAAACACATGCCTTGCTTGCTTTTCCAATTGACATGCTTCACATACTTTATGCATCCCCTTAGCCCTAAACTTGGGCAAGCCATCCACAATCTATTTTGGTTGCATGTCTGTCAGCCCTGCTACACATTCATGTGACCAATTCTCTTACGTTGAATTTCAATATCATCCACAACACCTAAACCTTGTGCAAACATGCCAATATCCATTCTAGGTAGACCTACATTAAGAGTAAAATATTTTCCAGCACATCTCTCTTTTGTAATAAACTTATAATCATTTTTGAGATCTTCTAGATAACACCCATAAGATGTGCATCAAACCTGCCATCCTTGCTCCCAACTGAAACCAAGTTTTTTGTAATATTTGGTACAGGCAACACATCAACCATGTACTTAGTTTTTCCATCCTATATACTTGAAGGAACATTTTCAACATGAGTAATGAAGTGAGCTATATCATTCTCTATCTCCACATAGCTTGGAGATTCTAGATTGCACATCTATCTAAACCACTCTCCATGAGAAGTCGTGTGATTAGAGGCACATAAATCTACATACCATACAACATTCTTTAATGAATCATTAGCAGGCATAATATTCATAAAGTGGTTTATAACAAACAATTGTTTACTTTTGTCATCAATGTTTCTGCTAGGATGCAGAATTACCTTGCTACTATTTTCCATTTCCAATTTTCACATTTTTCTTAAAGAAATTTTTAGAAATGTGGCCTTTTTTACCACAATGATAGCACTCTTTGTTATCACCAAAATTTTGTGGCCTATTAGAATCTGTAACTTTCCCTCTTTGACCCTCCCTTTTCTCGAGAATGACCTCCTCTATTTTGTTGTGCAAAATTACGTTAAGCATGACCACCACCTTGGCCTTTGTCACCACTTCTATCTCTGCTAGTAGAGTAAAACACCTATTCAAACGTATTTTTTCCTTAAGAAGAAGAAGAGGAATCCAAGCCAAGGTTCTTCTCCTCAAGTATTAGCATAGAAATCAACTCTTCAAAATTAGGGATATCATCTCTTGTATTCATACATGACCTGAAGCTCTTCAATAGTCCATCTAAGCATGCACACATAATATCATCATCATCAACTACCACACCAATAGATCCAAGAGTTTCCACAATAATCTTGATCTTCAAGGCATAACTAGTAATGTATAGGTTCCCTCTTTTTACTTGGTTCATCTTTGACTTGACTTGTAGCTTTTTGGCTTTTGTATTTACTTCAAATAGCCTTGTCAAATTCTTCCATGCAATACTGGGGGGTTCAAATTCTTGAAAATAGCCCATCACGCTATTTATGACACTAATAGACAGCCAATATATGACTTTAATTTGTGTTTTCTCCCAATATTTCTTAGCATTTATTTGTTTTGTAGTAGCATTTCATGCAGGAACTTTAGGTGGTACTAGTATGTCTCCTTTTATATAATTTCCAAAACCTTTGCCCTTCAAAAAAAATTCATCCTAAACTTCCATGTATGATAATTATTCTTATCAAGCTTTTCACTAATAATTTGGTTGAAGTTATCAAACATTTTGACAAATGAGAAAACCTTGCAAAAATCTCTAATATGTAAGCAAGCTAATAACAAGTGCACCACAACTAAACATGTAGCCTTTTTCACTAACTACATAACAATAACTGCAATCTACAATTTGTATGTAGATTCCTACCCACAAATACTTGAAACCTTATTGATTCAAAATATGTAACCTTTGCATCTATAAATGGTAGACACAATCAAAACTATAGTATATCCAAAAACTACTCTTGGGACCACTTTTAGGTCTAGAATGGAGGCTGAAATGACCTCAGATGCTAGAAATCATAGAAAATAGAGACTGCAAAATCAAAGATTTGTAGATATACATTATTCTTTTTGCTCCCCAAGTTTCACTGCAATCAGAGACTATAGCCTTGCCAGCTCCTGGATATAACCTAAGGCAAATCAAGTAAGGTAGAAGAGCTTCTTACCCATTGCTTGCTTACTTTTGTGTTCCAATGCTTTCACCTTAGCCTTTAATTGAGCTCCACGCAGTCATGGGACGGCTCTAATACCATGAAAATAGTCAAGAATTTCACCTTAGCATTTAATTGAGCTCCATGTAGCCGTGGGACGGCTCTGTATGAGGTTGACTTTGTGGTGTAGTTATTTGGTCATACTAATGCCAATTGGGTAGGTAGTATATCTGATAGGAAGTCTACCAGTGGTTATGTATTTTTTCTTGGGAGTGGGGCTATGACTTGGAGTGAGAAAAAGCACACTATTGCATTATCAAGTATAGAGGCAGAGTATAAGGGTACTACTATGGTAGCATGTGAGGTAGCTTGGACTACAAAAGTTACTTGATGATTTGGGGATGCAAACGGATAGAAGAGTTGTCATTTATTGTGACAACATGAGTAGCATATAGTTGATGAAGAACCCAATTTTTCATTTGCACATGAAACATATTGAGGTTCATTACCATTTCATCATAGAGTGGGTCTTGGAAAGTGGCATTGATCTCATATATATGAGCGTAAAGTAGCATGTTATAAATATCTTCATCAAAGCTCTAGGAGCAAAAAAGTGTTGATATTTTTGAAGATTACTTGGAGTACAAGTCATGGAATTGAGCTTGAGGGGGAGTGTTGAGATATCAAGCTCAATGCAAGCTAATCTTCACATATCAAGATGACGATTTTCACATTCATATCATTGATATGGTTGGTACTAGCATTGGCATGTCATTCTAGTGATGCTTTACATCTGGAAATCAATTAGTTCACTTACCCAAGTTACAAGGTATCTGCCTAGTTATCTTTCTAGTTAGTGTGTTCACACTATGGAGTGTTTTATTTAATGTATATTGTACTCTCTCTTTATTCTTGGTAGACTGTTACAATGAAGAAGAAGAATAAGAAGAGGAAGAAGAAAGACTAGGGTTTTCAATTTCCTATCTTATGTGCATTCTCTGTGTATTGTGTGTCTTGCAAGAGCTCAAAGCACTTCTCGAATGTCACCAACCTCAGAGCACATCAAGAACAATATATCTCAGGCACACTTAAATGATTTGTTATCTTAAAAATAGCACATCACCATACCTTCTCACCAACTAGGTCCTTGAGTGTGGGACAATATTCAAAGTCTACTTGGAACTTGTATTTGTAGGATGGCACAAACCACTACACAAGTAAGATAGACACACCTTGTAGGTAGAGCACAAGTAATTTAATAGGTATAATGAAGCCTTAAGATAGCAATGACCCACAACCATCATGATTCGTGGAACATTGGCTAACCAGTACTCCTTCCCTCTTTAATATGACCTACTTAGTATTAAATTTTTTGGCACCACCACTCTGAGCCTATTCCTCCATTCCTTTGCATTAACAAACCATCTTACATACAAGGGTCCCTCGTTAGATATCCCAATACATCTTGCCAACATAGCAGCATCATACCTTTGGCATAAGGGTCATGGGACTATCACTCATCTGAGAGGGGGATAATGTTAATTGTAAGGAGAAATAGACCTACAAATTTTTTAGAAAACGAAACGGTTTCACAAAATTTATTTCATTGAGCACTAGTTGTGCAAATTATACTAATTAGTTGGGACTTTAAAGTTATTGTTTCTATTAGTAAAATTTTAGTTGAGAATAAGTTCTAGAAGCATGAATAAGAGCTATCACTAGTGAAAAAATGCAACAAAAGGGCAAGATGTCCAAGGGGCACGGGGAAACCCTAACTCTAAATTCCACTAATACAAATGATGAGAACTAATGGAAAAGGCTATTCATGTCTGTGCAAACTTTGTCTTCATGATTTATTACAACATATTTCCTTGAGAGAGGGAGAGAGTTAAGGAGAGGGAGTTGAGAGCTTGTGAGAGAGTGAGGGAAATGGAGTGTGAAGCTCTTTGTACACCATCTTCTTTTCTCCATCTCATCATGGTGAGTGCATTCCTGAGCAAGATCACATGAGTTGAGAGTGCAGGAGGGTGAGAAATGTGAATTGAGAAACCATCTTCTTCTATTTATCTCCTTGAGCTCATTGTAGGTGTCTCCTCTTTGTCATGATGATAAGAAAACAAGATCAAGGGTGAAGGAGCATGCATTTGGATCAAGAACTAGGTGGGCCAATATGTGGAATACAACAAAGGAGGTAAGTATAGGTAAGTGTGTTCTTCTATCTCATATGGACCCATCATGCAAGAAGGCTAGGTGAGATCCATGGGCTATATATAAGTTAAGCATATTGAAATAATAAGAGAATGTCTAATGGTCCCAATATCAAGTTGGGAGAGCATAATAATCATTAAATTTGATTGCATTCTTTCTAGTATATATCATTTATGACAGATCTGCAATACTAGGTTGTTGTTGTTTTGATCTTTGCTTTTGAGGAGGTTGTTTCTTTAACACCTATGAGTTTTCTTGGGGACCTGAAGTTAGCATAGCATGTTGCACTTAGGTAGTTGTAGGCCTTGTTCTCTTCTTAAGATAGATAAGTACTTGCTTTTCAGTGATTGACTTTGTTGGATTTGACTCGTTTATTTTGGCTCATGTCTTGGTCTTGTATCTTGAGCTTTTTTCTTTGATAAGGTATGAGCTTAGGTTGAGCTTAGCAAAGGTGGTCGTATAGGTGGTTTAGGTATCCATATCCATTAATGTCCCACATAGTATCCTTGAGCATGAAATAGGGCCTTCGGGACCCACTGTTGATTTATGCTAACTCTCCATCAATGTTTGTGATGATAACTCCTTAGTCTCCTTTTTTGTCTAGTTAGTAGAGCCTTTTGATGTTTCGTTTTGATAGCCTTGGGGGTTGTTTCAACACTTGTAATAGTGATAGTTGTCTTTTTTTCTTCAAAAGAGTCATGATGACTTCCTTTTGTTTTTTATCTTGCACTCTAAGTGACTCCTTAAGCATTTTCTCACTCTCTCACTAGGTTTCATGGTTGAGTTAGAGGTCGATTTCTTATCTTTTCTTTGGAATAAGCAATATTTCTCTTTTTTGCTTTATACTTAGTTATCACATGTAAATATATAGTTTTTAAATTTATACTTAGTCCTTGTAGATAAATTTAGACTTTTGGAGTGATAACTTGTATTTGTGTGTGCATTTAACCTTTTAAAGCTTAAGGTGTAGTTGGAACCAGTTGATTTTAGGGTTTTGTTTCTTTAAGCTTCAGTGAATTCAATGAGTACTGAAGCAAGTATACTACTTGATTGGCAACTTCACTAGGGCTATGTTAGTAGTAGAGCCTCCTAGCACATCTTAGTTAGATTTCATGAGTAAAAATGACCTGAGTTCAGTTCAAGAGATAAAACAATTTGTTTCACCTTATAAGGGTAAGTATAGGAAAGTGATTGAAAAAGTACGTAGCAATTTGATTAAAGCTTGTAGCCGTTCAATACTAGGCTCTTGGATCTTGTTCTATTATTCTCTAGTCCACATATAGATCAAGTTGTGTTGAAGTCCAATCAAAGCTTTCATAAGTTCTAGTTTCACACCAAAATTTAGTCTCGCCATTCCACAATCTTGATGCTCCCTTGAATGCATCCTTGCATATGGTGTGAGCTCAATACAATGGTCTTTGCAACTTGGTCGACTAAGTCTCCCACAAAAAAGTTGAATTATGTTTGCTCACCTAGAGTGTGGTTTGAGTTGTGATCCTAGGGGTTTTTTTCTTGATTGAGGTGGAACTAAATTTATAACCTATCCTAGGTGCATCTAGGTGTTTGTCCGAGTGAATTGGGAAGGCAATTTAGGACTAGACCTTAGTGATCTACATAGTTGGGGTTAAGAAAAAGAGTTGTTGTGTTAATGGGTGCTAGAGTGCAACCTAAGGCTAGGGTTTAGGTGTGTACTACAAGAAAGGTTCTAGGTCTAATTATGGTCCTATAATCCATCTAGATAGGGTGACCCTCTTCATTGTAGCAAATGAAGAGGTTAGTGTACTCCTCACCCTTTGCCAATTCCTTGACACAATAGATAGGTGCATCATTTGGGGAATGAGTATAATGATAAGGCTTAGTGGTTTGGAAATTCGCAAAGGGTTGATCTCAACTCTTCGTGCCATTTGTTTGTCTTTACTCTTAGAGAGTTGGTTGGCCAGAGGTTGTAGCTGTCTTGGATAGTTGTTGAAACCTCGGTTATATTGGGGAGAGCCAAAGTTGGGGCTAGGTCTTGTAAGCCTTTGTGGAGCTCTACAATAAGCACCTTCATGTCCAAAGCACCCACAATTAGTGCATGTGCATACTAACCTCAAGCATGCTAAAGGGAGGTGGTCTCCATTATTGCAGTGAATGTACTATATGTTCTAACATAATATTAGGAAGCTGTAGGTTCTCTATCATTTTTAAGAGCTCTTGCTATTGTTTTCTCACACCATTCCCATAACATCTTGTATATCATTCACGTCAACCTTCCTATGGCTTGACACTGAGGGTCTCAATTGATAGTTATCTATGGCTTTCTTGTCATTTCCTCTCTCTGAGTGTAGGTCATCCTTGTGGATTGCTTCATTGAGCACATCATTGATAAAAGAGCAATTTGGGCCCAAGTTCCCTACCATGGTTTCATAAATCTTTTCATTGCAAATTCCCTTAATGAATGCTTTAATCAAAACCTTAGTAGTGGTCTTTTAGTAATCGTTGGTATGCATTTAAAGAGACTACTTATTTTGGAGACATAGTCTTGCATGCACTCCTCCTCCTACTGCTCAATGCTCATTAAGTGGATGATGAGGTTGTTAACCTCTATGAAGAATTTGATAAAGAGATCCTTGAGCAAGATAAATAAGGAATTTTGGGTGGCATCTAGCCCAATCAACTAGGTTTGTCCCTTCTCTTTGAGGCATAGTTTGAAAGCTTCAACTTCTTAGTGTCATTAATAAGGTTACTTGCCAAACAAAATTTCTCAAATTATTTAATGAAGGTGTAAGCCTCATCCCCAATTTGATATTAATTTAACTATTTTACCACTAATAGTATTTTAAATTTTTTTAAATTCTAGGCATATTTTCTATTCTTGTTAAGAGTATTTGAGCTATGTGTGCTTACTTGTAGCATATCAATATGTTTAAATAAATATCATTGCACTAGATCTTATAGCAAATCTTGTGAGAATCCTATGATGCTAGATTCAATAGCATTATTTGAATGCTATCCATTTTCACTTGCATGGTTACAAGGTGTTGTTTAGTGTTGTCATTGATGTCTAATAACTAATTGCAAATATCAATTCCTTGTCCTTGGAGTTGCGTAAGTTTTTATCCCATAGCTTCAAGAGTCATGCTCGAAATATCAAAGTCAACTTTCTATTGGAAGCTATTGAAGATGGCCTAAAAGACTTTTGAGGCTCCACCCAATGTTTTAGATCTCTTTATTGTGTTCAATATAGTCCCCCTAGTTTCTCAGGTGTTTGGTTGAATTGCATGGTTGATTAGGTCATGGATAGAGGCATTTTGTATTTCAAGAGAGCAGCTAGAACTAGGATCTTGATTAGTTGTGGGAGTTGGGAGATCATATCCACTTTGCAAGCACATGCACCTACTACACCATGGTTGTAAGTCCTCAGCTTCTTACTATTGTTGGGAAGCTTTTAAAGTTTTGTGATATTTTGCTATCTTGCCCTTTTTGATAGTTCATCAAATAGTTTTTTGATTATTTAGAAAGTGACAACTTCTTAACTTTTATGAATTCTTGGTGTACTATGCACAATAAAGATTTTTTGGGGGTAAAGGCACATGTGCCTAATCACCCATGTATTCATTACACTAATAATATTCACACACTTGTACATCGTAGGTGGTGAGTTCCCATCATTGCCACTTCATTCTTTATTCTTTCAATGACATTTGAATAAGGGAAGGTTGGTCACATATTATGACTATTGGAGTTTCCACATATGGTGTATCTCTTGCTTTCTTGCTCCATCTACCACATAGCTCTTGCTTTCCTCTTGCTTCTTCTTGTGTGCTTCCACTCATGCTCTACCTATCAACTAGTATCAAGGCTAACCATTCAAGGAGCTTCTTCATCCTTTGCTTCAACCCAGATTGAAAGCTTCAAATCAAGGTTTCATGGCAGCCATTGTTTCTTTCTCTTAAGGTATGCATTGAGTATTTCCTTCTTCTCGCTTATTCCAACTTGCTATGCACTTACTGAGGAGATTCCCAAGGCTTAGTTGAGCCTTTTGAGTGCTTATTGAGAAAAGAATCGCCATTTTATCCATTTTGAGTGGATATAGAGCATGGTATAGAAGTTGTGAGCTATGGTAGCTTGATAGTACTGTCGTATTTTTGCCATAACTTTTACATACATTATCGAATTTAGGCATTCTACAACAGGAAACAAAGAGCATGACAAGAGCTACAGATTTGGGTACTCGCAAGGTTGATTCTAAATAGTTTTTTGTTCTATGCTTCACATAGAATAGAATAATTCTAGTCTAGACAACAAACAATAAATTTCATAATGCACATTTGATACTTTGGGGATGCTATTTTGGTACCCGAATGGTATGGTTATACTTTTGGGATTGATTTGAGCTTAAAACAAATTTCACTATCATTTTAGTGCTATAATAACAGGACAGCAAGTGTTTATTAGTGAAAGCCTTATGCCTAATGCTCATTGATGCTTTACGATATACTTAGTGGATATATCGGTACTTTGATTGTTATATATACTTCTTGATATGTTATGGCATGCTTTTGAGTCAAGATTTAGGCTTCATTATATTGATCTTGATTGTGGTTATATACCTTGGTTACTTCAATGGCTTAGAAATTTATGGGCTTGAAGAATCTATTGGGTTTTATACTCTCAGTTTATGCTTCATGTATATTGGATACTTGGATGCCATGTACTTGATGTTTTGAGCTTGCATTGCTCATTTGGCATTCAATTTTGTTCTAGAAGGAGTTACATGTGCTAATTTGGATGTTACATAGTGCTTTGGATCTATGTAGTTGAGCTTGAGCTAACTTTCATCAAGACTATGGGACACTTACTTCATGTACATACTGTCTTGATATTTTTTGGATGTACTTACCCTACAATGGACTGATTTGATCACTTACTTTGGACTTGGCACTTATGTTTGTCAGTGTGTTGTTAGTGAAATTTGTATGCTTTTGGGCTATGTATTGAGCTTTACTTAGTGGGTTATGCATTTGGCAGCTCTCCTCTCTTCACCCTGAGATCTCCAATGCATATGATGTCTATGTCTACCATATGTATGGTTATTAACACACTACAGTTGTGATAGCCTTCAGTGTCAATTGTTCTTGGTCTTTTTTTCTTGGTTTCTTACACTTGGTTGTTGGCATATTTCTATATTTTACTACAATAGGATGTCATTTTAGTTTTATACATTCTATTTGAGACCGTCACTTGGGTTTGACAATTACTCAATTAAAGTTTGTGGATAGCTCACAATTTGGTAGTTTCTCTCACTTAGCCCTTAATTTGGCCGTGATTTTGGGACTATTTTATTATCATTTGCAACAACTTATTTATCTTTGATTGTGCTTTTCCCTTTTGTATTATGGCTAGTGCATCATATAATAGTGTTATTTTTAGTATTGAGAAGTTGGATGGCACAAATTACAGCTATTGGAAGGTGCAAATTTGGCAGATTCTAAGGCAGAAATTGCAGATTAAGTCATTGAGACATGAGGATGTAAAGCTCGAATAATTTGATGCAAAGGATTCAACTGAACTAAATGAGTTATATAAATCTGTAATCATTTTGTCACTCTCCAATAAGGTCTACTATAAGGTTGTCTCTATTGACAAGCAGACCACATGGAAGTTATGGAACAAGATTCACAATGTCTATGATAAGCAGAGCCTTGTCTCTCAAAGGTATTGACTGAAGCAAATCATGGACCTTTATATAGAGGAGAAGAAAGTCCACCCACTTAAATGAGTTTCATTCTATTTTCAACCACTTGTCTTCACAGGGAATTGATTTAAGGACAATCTTCCTTCCTTTTCTTGTTGGTTACATTGCTTGATTATAGCTACCTCTCACATAGTTGTATGCACTCTCCCAAACACAAATGTAGTGAGCTTACCTTTGAATCCGATTGAGTTGCATCCTCCTACAAATCCATCGATAGCTCCACAATCCAAGATGTGCCTTCAAGAAAGCTCCATCTCTAAGCTCCAAGCTTTGACCTCCATAGCCGTATGTGAGAAAGCAGAAGGGAAGAAGATGAAGATGAAGAGAAGAGGAGAATAGCTTCTCCACGGTCCCTCACTAGCACACACACACTCTCTCTCTCCCTCTCTCTTACTCCTTCTCTTCTTCTCTCATACACAAGAATGAAGCAATAGCAAGAAGCAAAAAGAGAGCAAGTTTGTCCACACACTAAGAATAAGCTTCTTCATTCACTTTTTGACTTTTATACATGCCCTATCTCCTCCTTGGGCAACCATCCTCTTTTGAGTTCAGCCTTTGTCCATTCCTCCACTCTCTTTTCTCCTTCTTGCTATTAGCATTGGCCTTAACCCATGCCTCTCATTCTTTACAACTTGCACAAGAGAGAGCTTGGTGCTCTTTTTTCAAAAATATTAGGGTGTGCTTACTCTTGTGTACCTTCCACTTACATTTAGACTTTTGCCTATGCTTTGAATCTTTAAATTTTCCTTATTGTGCATTTGTCCTCCGTCTTCTCTTGCCTATTGGAGCCCCAAGAAGAACACCAAGGAAAAGGGAATTCTCTTGCAAGAAAATCTATCTTGTAACATCAACAAGCTTGTTTATCATGTTTCATATGATCACAATGAAGAAAAGAACACCAGGCACAACAAATCTTCATGCAGCATCATGTAGATCTCCCACGGATTTAATAGAATCAACCATATTCTTCAATATCTTCACAAAACCCATCAATAGAACAAAGAGAGCAAAGGAATACACCATCTTTGAATGGAAATACATCACATAGTATTCATCTTCAATATCTTCATAGTCTTCTCTCTCAATCTCTCATATACAATCACTCTGTTTTTGTAGAATTGGCTATCTCTGACTCTCTCTCTCTCTCTATCAATCATACATCATATCCTCACTACAATCTCTCAAAAATAACTCTCAATAATCCTTCTTAGGTCGTGGATACCCCTCCCAAGAGGTATGTCTGATATGAAGAGTCACCAAAGCCACTACAATGTCCTTTCATAGCTCACTACTGTCACTTCACTCCATCTTCACTTGAGTCTTCAGCAGCTATTTCTTTCACTTCTTTTAGCTCTTTTGCACTTGTATTCACCTCTTTCCAAGGCTAGAAAACTTTCCCAAGCTACACTCTCATCCATCAAAACACATACCAAAGCATACAAAACAGTCACAGAACAGTGCCAGAACAGCTACAGTATAGAACAGAACAGAGACAGAGACTCTACAGAAGACCTACAGAAGGTTACAGAAGGTCATCAAAACCACATAACTCATACTCAAACCATTCCATACTCTCACAAACCATTCAATAAGCTTTCACAATATCTCAATCTACATCAATCAATACTCCATCCCTCCTTACAGAAGACAATCAGAACAAAACAGACCAAAACATAGCAAAACAGAAGGTATACAGAACCAATCAAAACCTATCAGAACATCACAGAACCACTAATAAACATCATGAACTTCCAAAACACAATCAATATCATCCAAAACACTCTCAAACCACTTCCAAACCAATCAATCATCTCATAAAATCAACCATTCAACTCTCAAAAATAACAAAAATCAGCCAAAAAAAAGTCATTTCAACACTCAACATATCCCCACACTTAATAAGAAAGCGTGACCGGGACAAACAAATCCTTGAGCATGGTATATGGCCGAGATATAACATCAATAAATCTCTCAACTACTATGTCCCATGCATTCTTTACATCAATCAGTAAAGCATTTCTTATATCTTGAAGTTTAGATTTCAACACCATGGATGCATCAATATCAACCTCAATGTTTTACAAAATTTGCTTCTCAATCTCTTGCAGAGGCTAAAACCTCTCAAGCAAGAGCTTATGGTCAACTTGCAACTTGACATACGTCTCCATAAAGCTATCCATTTGAGCCTCGTTTGTTGTAATGTAGATAAGATGGAAAATGAAGAAGGTCTTATTGTTCAAGATCGCGAGGCGTATCTTAATCAGCGTGTCCCATGTCCTTGCTCTCAATGATCAAGGGAACATTAGGGCTTGGAGGAACAGAGCGTGACTTTGCCAGTTGATCTTGCAACCGCTGGATTTGGGAGGCTTGGGATGCCACTGTGTCATTAGCAATCTGTAAAATTGAAAGTTTGTTAGCTAAGATAGCTTGGAATTCCTGCGCTTCGCTGGACATCCTCTCCTTCTCCTCTGAAAGGCTAGTAACCTGGGATTGAGTCTCTAGTAACTGGATCTTCAAAGAAGAGATCTCATCGCTTTGGGTGGCAACCAGTTGGGTTTGTTGTTCCATTTGCTTAAACAAATCTGCTAGGGTATCCTTAGCAGAAGCTAACTCGGATGTTGCCTTATGCAACTGGTCCTTAGACTGCATGAGTTCTTCATAAAAAGACGCGTACAGCTGTTGAACACAGGCTGTCACTGACAGTTCAATGGAACTTTGAATATCTTTACAGAGGAAAGGAATTGCATCTCCTGAGACTAGACTATTCAGGGAGGGAACTGATATGTCCAATGATCCTTCGCGATGTGCTCTGAACACGTTATTACAAGTGAGATACCCAGGGAGTTCACTGCCAGAGGTAGCAGGGATGGGCACTGAAGGAAGTACGGAAGGAGCTTTATCCGCTACCCGCTTCAAGCGTTTGCGCTGGATGACCAGGGGAGGCGGAGAATCATCATCCTCTATGTCAATAGGTTCTGACTCATTGGAAGGTGGAGGAGGAGGTACTAGATCTGATGGAGGAGGTGGAGGCACAGTCTTCTGTAAACGTGAATAGGTCAAGAAGGCAGACAAATATGATCCATATGTGACATTGGTAACATTACCCCTGGTGACTTTGACGAAATGTTGATCCATTTTAGTGAGGAGGTAAGTGCTCCAATCAATAGCAATGCCTTTCAACACCATCCTGGAAGCTATGAAAAGCTCTTTGGACAAGTACTGGGATGGCTTTTTGGCAGGCATAAACCTTGTCCTGGAGAAACTGATAGATTATCTTCCATACGGGATCAGTGATCATGGAAAAGGAAACTCCTAAAGAGTTGATCACCTTCTTTACATCCGGCATTTTCCTTGTCTGCTTTTGCAACAGCTTCAGAATCTCTTCATTAGAGAAAAGCTGACGAGTGGTAACAAAAGGTTCACCTTTGGATGGTAGAGACAGAGCCTTCCCTAAGCCTCAAGGTGTCAAAGTCATAGAAATTCCTTGGACTAGTCCTGTCTTCTTGCTGTAGGAGGCCAGAAACTCATCACATAACGACGGATCCTTTGGAAGCAATGGAAAGGAAGTGGCCACAAAAGCAGCGAGTCCCGCCTTCGTGAGAGGCTCAAAAGTGAGTAGGGAAGAGTAATCCCTACTAACTAATGGGACGTACTGGATAGGGGGAGGAGCGTGAGAAGGCGCCATTCAGATGGTTACACACACACCACAAACACAGACAATCAAGGAGAATGCATGCAAAGCAACAGACAAAAATCCAAGGATAAGAGAACAACCAAAACAATAAAACGGGACTCGACCAACTAACCCCAAGCAAACCACAACCTAGAAAAAATTCGACATGACCTCGAGACATATGCGACCGAAAGCTTCATGCTATGCATCAAACAAACACCCAGAACCCCGTATCAGGCAATAAAAGAAAAAATGACATACCATACCCTTAACCCTAACCCCTATCCAACTAACCCTATTTAGGTTAGTCACCCTAACCCTAACCCCTATCCAACTAACCCTAGTTAGGTTAGTCACCCTAACCCTAACCCCTATCCAACTAACCCTAGTTAGGTTAGTCACCGTAACCCTAACCCTAACCCTAACCCTACTTAGGATAACTAACCCCCCTTAGGTTAGTCCCCAGCTTACCCTAACTCACCCTAGGTTAGTTAGTTTACCTTAGGTTAGTCTCCACTGACTTGCCTTAATTGACTTATTTGACTTCACCTAGACTAACCTAGTTCCATTTGACTAACCTGACTTCACTTAGTCAGACTTACATGATTTACACAAACTAACAGGACTTAGCTGACTTAATTTGACCTTACTTACCAGACTAAGCTGATTTTCCTGATTTAACTTATTTAATTCATTTATAAATTAATTTCCACTCAATAAAATTTCAGAAAAATTTCTAAAAATTCCCTTCGCTTTTTGCAAATTTTTGGAAATTTGTCAGCTGGAAATTTTCACCCCTCAAAATTTCTTCCTTGGTGTTCTTCTTGGGGCTCCATGTTTTTGGTGCGCAGCCGGGGAAACTTGCCATCAACAAGCACCAGAAGAGGCTGAAAATGAAGGAAATGGCATTGCCAAGAAGAGAAGAATTCAATGGATGTTTGTAAAGTTCCTTCTTCCACTGAAGAGTTGGAATTCCTCATAATCAAAGCCACTTTCCACAAGAAGTTCATCCCACAATGGCGGAAACACATCACCATCATGATGCATGCTCTATGTGGTGGACAGTTTCCTCTTCCTGTTGAAGCAGCAAAAACTTGCATCTTGGTGGCAATCTGTTTGGGGATAAACTGAAGAGCAGAAACAGAGAGAATAACCATCCATGGAAGATTTGGCATTCATTGAGAAGTTTCCAGATAACATCAAGTGGGAGATTGTGAAGAAGCTTCAGGAGTCTTGGTCTGTAGAGGTTCACAAAGACAAGAAGGAAAAGAGTTGGAATTTGTTCGTGGATGCTCAACAGCAAGATACATGGGATGCTTGGTGTACTGATAATCTTCTGTTTGTTCAATTGGCAACCCACTGGAAGTTGGTAGACAGAGTATTTTTCACAACATACACTGTTGAAACCATCAAAAGCTGGCATTACTATGATGATGGCACCACCACAATGATCAGACGTATGCATTTTGACACCTTCAGAACCGAATACCTTCCTCTGTGCAGTGGAATGAAAGCAGAATTCAGGGACATTGAAAAGAAAGAAGTAGAAGAAATGTTGGCAAGAGAGTCCTCCAGAGACTGAAGCCTTCTGTTAACCCTCTGTGGAGCACTAACAACATAGTGGAGCCAACCCCCTGATGAATGACGCAATAAAGAGGCAAGCGTTAGAACGAGTCCAGAGGTACGTGAGAAGAGAGAAAGCAAAAATCAAGGCTGAGAACGAGCTCGCAACAGAAGTCACCTTTGACGCCCTTGCGGAACTCTTTACAGAAGTCCCAATGGCACATCAAGCCCTTCCTCCTCCTGCTGGAGGTCCACTTCCAAGCCAGATCCGTCCTGGAAATATTGACAGGCCAGCGAATGTAGTCCCATTGCCATTTTTTAAGGGAGAGTACAATGAAGACCCCGATCTTCATGTAGCAGAGTTTATGGTAGCATGTGTGGCTAACAATGCCAGAACCCCTGAGCACTGGTTGGTAATATTCCCCGCCACTTTCAAGGGCGCGGCATTTCAGTGGTATGAGAGACAAGCAGCAGGAACTTTTGGCACATGTGAAGTTGGCCTTCCTCACTAAATTCAGGCGTGAAGGTTTTGAAGAGCGGATGCGCGAGGAATTTATGAACCTAAGTCAGTCCTCTGGAGAAAGAGTAGAAGCTTATGTCTCACGAATGGAATCCATCCTGAAGAGATGGACTAACCATAATCTAGATGATGGCATTCAGAAGGGGGTGTTTCTCAGAGGATTACAACCAGAAGTCCGTAAGTTTGTGGAGCTGCAAAGACTAGCCACACTGCAAGCTGCAACAGAAGGTGCAAGACTGTACGATGAAGTGGAAGCTAGATTGGCAATGAATACAGGAAGAGGAGTCCTACCTCCTCTGATGCCAGGAATGATGTATCCACCAAATGCAGTCCCAGGGACTGTTCCCTACCCCTACCAACAGATGCCCCCAGTATCACAGTACAGTGCACCAAATCCACAGTGGCCACAATCCATGCCTCAAATGATGGTGCAACCACAACAACAATGGTCCAAACCAATTTCCTCAATGCCAAATCAGCAGCAACAGTGGAATCCTACCAATTGGAGTCAACAGCCAACAGTTCAAACAGGAGCTCTGAATCAGAATCAGAACAGAGATCCCTCTGCACCAGCCCAACCTGTTTATGCAGTGATTACAGAGACTCCTCAAAACCCTCCTGTTAGTACCTCCGGAGGAGAAAGCTTGAAGGATTACTTATCCAACTCAGTTGCAAACATCAAAAAGGAGTTGATGGATGTGATTACAGAACAACTACAGACGCTGAAAGTGAATACCGCTAGCATATCCAACGTTGCAGGAGCAGGAAGAGATGTGATGCGGTCAAATACTTGGTGTGGTAAGTGTCATCAAGCAGGCCATTTAGCCACCGAATGTACACACAAACCAACCATCCCTGGAGCTTTATGTTCCTACTGTTTGCAGAAGAACCATACAAAGGACATTTGCTCTCTAAAGGAGATGCATGATAGGAGAAGGAAGGAAGAAGACGCAAGATTCAACTTGCTGGAATCCAAAATGACAACACAGGATATTGGACCCAAGCCTAGAGAGTTTGGTCCTAATTTTGGACCCAGAAGATTTTCCTCTCAAAGTTACAGAGGAAGACAGTCTGGCGGTGGTCAGAGATCAGAAGTGGAGTGTTATAGATGTGGAGAAAAGGGACACATCTCACCAAATTGTCCAAATCCCAGAAGGTCAGTGGATTACAAGCCCTTATGCAGTCGATGCAAAGGAGAAGGCCACACTGCAAAAGACTGTCCAAGCCCAGCCCCAGTGAAGAACAGTGCTACTGATAGTCCAGCTAAGGCCCAAGAGCCTACCTCCAATTTAGTGGAATTGGAAGTTGTTGCCATCACACGTGCAAAGAAGACGGAACCACCTATCCAGAAAGAAAATAACCCTCTTGCCAGAACTGTGAAGTTCAATCTTCCCCCAGAAGAACAGAACAGAACAGAGCCTAACAGTGCCGTACAGAGCCCTACAGTGCCACAGAGAGTTACAGAGACAGGACCAGAGGTCCAGGAGACAGAAGAAGAGGAAATGCCGCAAGTGGCAGAAGAAGCTCCCATGATTCCCCTGTTGGAAGAAAGAGGGAAAATGAAAATGGGTGTTGCCCCATTCCCTAACCGGTTAAAGAAGCCAGTGGATCTTATTAAGGAATACGATCTGGTCAGAGATCTAGATACCTTTAAACCAAACCTCACATTCCGACAATTATTGATGTTGTCTCCCAGTTGCCGAAAAAGGTTCAAAGGTATACTGACAAGAAGACGTGGCTTAAGGATTGCTCCCTCAACAGCAACAAAGTCCAACAAGGCTCCAGAGCCTGTAAAAGAAGTGGATGTGGCTAACGCTTTCCTAGATCCGGGTACCCCAGAGATTGGCATGTGGATTGAAGGCTGCTTCATTGCAAATGCACTGATTGATGGTGGTTCATCAGTGAACATTATGACGGATGTGACAATGAAGGATCTAGGCTTACAAGGTGTGCAACCAACCCAATGGCTCATCAGACTAGCGGATCAGAGCAGAATCAAGCCTTTGGGCATTCTCCCATATGTGAAGAATACAGTGGCTGGAAAAGATTATTGGCTAACCTATCTGGTGGTGAAACCAAACTCTTATGGTACATCCTATCCTCTGTTACTGGGCAGACCATGGCTTTTTGAAGCCCCGGATTGGTTCAAAGGAACCTTGACCTTGGGTAGAGGACCCAACAAAGTGGTGTTGAAGCTATATGGTTCTCAAAAAGGACATGGATCCACCTCCTTGGAATTATCTTCTGACTCCCCTAATGAGGCTATGGATGGAACATCAGCAGATGAAGATGCGGTCAAACAGATCCTTCCCAAGAAAACAGTGACACATTCCTTAACAGTGGATACTGTAAGCCGACTTCCAAAAGATGCAAAGCCATTATCAATGGGTGAATACTTCCTGCCTGAACCATGAATGACTTCTGAAATCACTTCTGACAGTGAGATAGAAGCATGGATGTACTGCTCTCCCTGTTACATGGCCATAGCAGAAGCCGATACAGAGGCAGAAGATGAAATAGAAAACCTGTTCTTCTCTTACAGAGCTCCTACAGGGACAGAGACAGAGACAGAAGCAGAGACAGAGACAGAGACAGAAGCAGAAGCAGAAATAGAGACAGAGATAGAAGAGCATGGATATGATATGGAAGAAGAAGGTTATGAAAGTGAGATGGAAGCGTCTATTTCCTCCGAAGAGGATACATTTGGAGAAGAAGTTCCAGAAGCATCAGAAGCAGACGAGCTCATGCTATGGGACAGAATGGTGATGGTACCATTTGGTCTGGTAAATGGATCTTCTTGTATGCAAAATCTTTATAAGAAATGGATTAAGAAGAATAAGACATCTTTCAGTAGTGGCTCATGCTGTCCTAACCCATCTTTGCCAAGAAAAGATGATGATGATGCACCGTGCCAACAAGCACCAGTCCCACAAACCCAACAGGCATCAGAGGGTCCCTGTTATGTGACCTTCCTGGATGCGTCATCAGAAGATGAGTCTTCAAGCCAAGAGGTAATTAATTTTGAAACCGAACCCGAAACGGCTCTAATCCCATTCCAACATCTCAAGGAGAAAATTAAGTATCCACCAAAAGAAGAAGTTGGGTCTAGTCGGACATCAGAAGAGGATACCACTCCTTTGAAGGAGTCGGATATGTACCCAAAAGCAGTCCGTGGGACCTTTATTCGTGAAGTAGAAGGTGAAAGGCAGTTAACCTTTGTGGATGCAGAAGGCACTGAACGCCACTTGAAGGTGGGTAGCAGTCTCCCAGAAGAGGAGTTGTCAACCTTGTACAACTTGTTGAAAGAAAATTTGGACGTGTTTGCATGGTCCTATAAAGACCTAAAGGGGATTGATCCCACAATATGTTAGCACCATATTGACTTGGAGCCTGATGCCAAGCCAGTACGGCAACGACAAAGGCGAATGAACCCGAATTATTCCACATTGGTGAAAGCGGAGCTGCTGAAGCTTCTGGAAGCCGAGTTCATCTATCCAGTGGCAAATAGTGAATGGGTTTCACCCATCGTGGTTGTACCCAAGAAGAATGGCAAATTGCGAATATGTGTGGATTTTCGAAAGCTCAATTCCAAGACGAAGAAGGATCACTTTCCTATCCCTTTCACAGACCAACACAGTGGCAGGACATAAGCTTTATTCCCTTTTGGATGGATTTAGCGGATACAACCAAGTGCAGATAGCAGAAGAAGACCAGTCCAAAACAACCTTCACCACAGAATCATCTGCACGATTTTATTGAGGTATATTTGGATGACTTCTGTGTCTACAGTTTGATCCAAGAACACTGGGAACATCTGGAACAATGCTTTGATCGATGCCGGGAGTATGGGATTTCCCTCAACCCCGAAAAATGCATTTTTGGGGTCTCTTCTGGAGTTCTGTTGGGCCACATTGTCTCTGCACACGGGATATCAACAGACCCTGCAAAGATCGAAAAGATTGCAACTCTGACAGCACCCACCAACCTCAAACAGTTGAGGGGATTCCTAGGCCATGTGGATTACTATAGAAGGTTCATAGCTCATTTTGCAACAAAGGCAACCTCCTTGCACAAGCTTCTGAGGAAAGATGCAGAGTTTACTTGGACGGAAGAATGTGACAAAGCCTTCCACACTCTGAAGCAATGCCTGATTGAGGCACCCATTCTGCAACCTCCTGATTGGATGAAAGAGTTTTATGTACACACTAATGCATCAATTGAAGGCTTAGGTGCTGTCCTTTGCCAGAAGGGCTCCTCGAAGCTGGATCAACCGATCTATTATGCAAGCCGAAAAGTCACTAATCGAGAACGGAACTATACAGTGACAGAGCTGGAGTGCTTGGCAATGGTGTTTGCCCTAGAGAAGTTCTGCCATTACCTCCTATCCACCCACTTTAAATTTTATGTGGATCATGAGGCCTTGTCCTTCCTGATGAACAAAGCATATGTGAAAGAACGAATGATGAGATGGCTCCTTCTATTCCAGGAGTTCGACTTTGAGGTAATTACCAAGCCTGGTCGTTCCCATGTTTTGGCTGATCATCTGTCGCGTATCCCACAAACTGCAAACGAGGAGCAGGATGATCCAGACATCCCTGATGCTTCCCTATTCTTGGTAGAAATTGTAACTCCCTGGTATGCAGACATTGCCAAACTGCTGGCAACCCAACAGTATCCTCCTGGTATCTCTAGTCGAGAGAGGAAGAAGCTTATGCTGGAATCAGCCCCCTACACCCTGCTAGGTGGTGCACTGTATAAGAAAGGCAAAGATGAAGTGCTCAGAAGATGTGTTGCAGGAGATGAGATTGGGATTGTTCTGAAGGCTTGCCATCACGAGCCATGTGGAGGTCACTTTGCAGGAGAAGCTACAGCTAGGAAGGCTCTGCTAGCAGGATATTGGTGGCCTACCCTTCATAAGGATGCCTATGATTACTGTAAAAGATGTAATGCTTGTCAAAGAATGGGGAAACCCACAAAAACAAGTGCCATGCCACTGCAACCTATCCTTCCCCTGAAGCCGTTTGAGAAGTGGGGCATCGACTTCGTAGGTCCAATCGATCCTCCTACCAGAAGGAAGCAGAACAGATACATCCTCGTATGTACGGATTATGTTACAAAGTGGTGTGAAGCTAAAGTCCTAAAGCAGGATAGTGGTAACAGTGTGGCCCTGTTCATGTACGAGAATATCATCACCCGTTTTGGCAGTCCCTTAGAGCTGGTAAGTGACAGAGGCACTCATTTCCTTAACAAACTCATGGAAGAATTGACAGAGTTGTATAAGATCCGCCATCGCAAGTCCACTCCTTATTACCCCAGAGCCAACGGCCAAGTCGAAGTCACCAATCACATCCTCTGCTCAATTCTGACAAGAACGATTGCCGCACATCGTCGTGATTGGGATGATCGACTTACAGAGGCCCTCTGGGCGTACAGAACCTCCCATAAAGCCGCAATAGGACAGATACCATTCCAGCTGGTGTATGGTACAGAAGCTATTTTCCATGTTGAACTGGAATTACCCTCTTTGAGAGTGGCTATCAAAGAGCATTTGGGAGATGATGATTCACTACAACGCCGTCTCTTGCACCTGGAATGTTTGGACAAAACTCGCAGGATGGCTCTACAGTGCATGGAAGCCACACAAGCTCGACGTAAGGCTTACCATGACAGCTTCATCAAGCACAAGGAGTTCAAAGAAGGTGATTTGGCCCTAGCCTATGATTCACGATTTGGCAAGTTTCCTAGCAAGCTCCAACAACGGTGGATGGGCCCCTATAAGGTACTTGCCGTCAACCCTAATGGCTCTGTCCAAGTGCAGACCATTGATGCCTCTGATGATCCCTTTCTGATCAATGGATATCGCCTAAAGAAGTACTTCCCTCCTTGGGGATTTTGACAATCACGGTCACTTGATCCTTTCCCTCGTTGGCGCGGCACTGTACTTCTTATGATACTACTTCTGATAGCCATTCTTCAGCCACTCCTGATGAGGTGGACGGAACCCTCTGTCCCCTCAACCCTACCTTCCAGCCGTGATCTCTTATCCTCTATTTTCCACCAGCGACAGTGGCGAGGTTGGTTCTGACAAATGGTCTTTCTACCATTCCCTTGCTCAATTCGAAGAGAAAAAAAAAGAAAAAAAGAAAGAAAGAAAGAAAAAGAGACCCCAAAAATGTATTTGTCGGGGTTGAGGGAAATCCCATACTTCATTGAGCCATTGGGTTGGTTGCACACCTTGTAAGCCTAGATCCTTCATTGTCACATCCGTCATAATGTTCACTGATGAACCACCATCAATCAGTGCATTTGCAATGAAGCAGCCTTCAATCCACATGCCAATCTCTGGGGTACCCGGATCTAGGAAAGCGTTAGCCACATCCACTTCTTTTACATGCTCTGGAGCCTTGTTGGACTATGTTGCTATTGAGGGAGCAATCCTTAAGCCACGTCTTCTTGTCAGTATACCTTTGAACCTTTTTCGGCAACTGGGAGACAACATCAATAATTGTCGGAATGTGAGATTTGGTTTAAAGGTATCTAGATCTCTGACCAGATCGTATTCCTTAATAGGATCCACTGGCTTCTCTAACCGGTTAGGGAATGGGGCAACAGCCATTTTCATTTTCCCTCTTTCTTCCAACAAGTGAATCATGGGAACTTCTTCTGCCACTTGCGGTATTTCCTCTTCTTTTATCTCCTGGACCTCTGGTCCTGTCTCTGTAACTGTCTCTGTAACTCTCTGTGGCACTGTAGGGCTCTGTACGGCACTGTTAGGCTCTGTTCTGTTCTGTTCTTCTGGGGGAAGATTGAACTTCACTGTTCTGGCAAGAGGGTTATTTTCTTTCTGGATAGGTGGTTCCGTCTTCTTTGCACGTGTGATGGCAGCAACTTCCAATTCCACTAAATTGGAGGTAGGCTCTTGGGCCTTAGCTGGACTATCAGTAGCACTGTTCTTCACTGGGGCTGGGCTTGGACAGTCTTTTGCAGTGTGGCCTTCTCCTTTGCATCGACTGCAGAAGGGCTTGTAATCCACTGACCTTCTGGGATTTGGACAATTTGGTGAGATGTGTCCCTTTTCTCCACATCTATAACACTCCACTTCTGATCTCTGACCACCGCCAGACTGTCTTCCTCTGTAACTTTGAGAGGGAAATCTTCTAGGTCCGAAATTAGGACCAAACTCTCTAGGCTTGGGTCCAATATCCTGTGTTGTCATTTTGGATTCCAGCAAGTTGAATCTTGCATCTTCTTCCTTCCTTCTCCTATCATGCATCTCCTTTAGAGAGCAAATGTCCTCTGTATGGTTCTTCCGCAAACAGTAGGAACAGAAAGCTCCAGGGATGGTTGGTTTGCATGTACATTCGGTGGCTAAATGGCCTGCTTGATGACACTTACCACACCAAGTATTTGACCGCATCACATCTCTTCCTGCTCCTGCAACGTTGGATATGCTAGCGGTATTCACTTTCAGTGTCTATAGTTGTTCTGTAATCACATCCATCAACTCCTTTTTGATGTTTGTAACTGAGTTGGATAAGTAATCCTTCAAGCTTTCTCCTCCGGAGGTACTAGCAGGAGGGTTTTGAGGAGTCTCTGTAATCACTGCATAAACAGGTTGGGCTGGTGCAGAGGGATCTCTGTTCTGATTCTGATTCAGAGCTCCTGTTTGAACTGTTGGCTGTTGACTCCAGTTGGTAGGATTCCACTGTTGCTGCTGATTTGGTATTGAGAAAATTGGTTGGGACCATTGTTGTTGTGGTTGCACCATCATTTGAGGCATGGATTGTGGCCACTGTGGATTTGGTACACTATACTGTGATACTGGGGGCATTTGTTGGTAGGGGTAGGGAACAGTCCCTGGGACTGCATTTGGTGGATACATCATTCCTGGCATCAGAGGAGGTAGGACTCCTCTTCCTGTATTCATCACCAATCTAGCTTCCACTTCATCGTACAGTCTTGCACCTTCTATTGCAGCTTGCAGTGTGGCTGGTCTTTGCAGCTCCACAAACTTACGGACTTCTGGTTGTAATCCTCTGAGAAACACCCCCTTCTGAATGCCATCATCTAGATTATGGTTAGTCCATCTCTTCAGGATGGATTCCATTCGTGAGACATAAGCTTCTACTCTTTCTCCAGAGGACTGACTTAGGTTCATAACTTCCTCGCGCATCCGCTCTTCAAAACCTTCACGCCTGAATTTAGTGAGGAAGGCCAACTTCACATGTGCCAAAAGTTCCTGCTGCTTGTCTCTCATACCACTGAAATGCCGCGCCCTTGAAAGTGGCGGGGAATATTACCAACCAGTGCTCAGGGGTTCTGGCATTGTTAGCCACACATGCTACCATAAACTCTGCTACATGAAGATCGGGGTCTTCATTGTACTCTCCCTTAAAAACTGGCAATGGGACTACATTCGCTGGCCTGTCAATATTTCCAAGACGGATCTGGCTTGGAAGTGGACCTCCAGCAGGAGGAGGAAGGGCTTGATGTGCCATTGGGACTTCTGTAAAGAGTTCCGCAAGGGCGTCAAAGGCGGCTTCTGCTGCGAGCTCGTTCTCAGCCTTGATTTTTGCTTTCTCTCTTCTCACGTACCTCTGGACTCGTTCTAACGCTTGCCTCTTTATTGCGTCATTCATCAGGGGGTTGGCTCCACTATGTTGTTAGTGCTCCACAGAGGGTTAACAGAAGGCTTCAGTCTCTGGAGGACTCTCTTGCCAACATTTCTTCTACTTCTTTCTTTTCAACGTCCCTGAATTCTGCTTTCATTCCACTGCACAGAGGAAGGTATTCGGTTCTGAAGGTATCAAAATGCATACGTCTGATCATTGTGGTGGTGCCATCATCATAGTAATGCCAGCTTCTGATGGTTTCAACAGTGTATGTTGTGAAAAATACTCTGTCTACCAACTTCCAGTGGGTTGCCAATTGAACAAACAGAAGATTATCGGTACACCAAGCATCCCATGTATCTTGCTGTTGAGCATCCACGAACAAATTCCAACTCTTTTCCTTCTTGTCTTTGTGAACCTCTACAGACCAAGACTCCTGAAGCTTCTTCAAAATCTCCCACTTGATGTTATCTGGAAACTTCTCAATGAATGCCAAATCTTCCATGGATGGTCATTCTCTCTGTTTCTGCTCTTCAGTTTATCCCCAAACAGTTTGCCACCAAGATGCAAGTTTCTGCTGCTTCAACAGGAAGAGGAAACTGTCCACCACATAGAGCATGCATCATGATGGTGATGTGTTTCCGCCATTGTGGGATGAACTTCTTGTGGAAAGTGGCTTTGATTATGAGGAATTCCAACTCTTCAGTGGAAGAAGGAACTTTACAAACATCCATTGAATTCTTCTCTTCTTGGCAATGCCATTTCCTTCATTTTCAGCCTCTTCTGGTGCTTGTTGATGGCAAGTTTCCCTGGCTGCGCACCAAAAACATGGAGCCCCAAGAAGAACACCAAGAAAAAGGGAATTCTCTTGCAAGAAAATCTATCTTGTAACATCAACAAGCTTGTTTATCATGTTTCATATGATCACAATGAAGAAAAGAATACCAGGCACAACAAATCTTCATGCAGCATCATGTAGATCTCCCACTGATTTAATAGAATCAACCATATTCTTCAATATCTTCACAAAACCCATCAATAGAACAAAGAGAGCAAAGGAATACACCATCTTTGAATGGAAATACATCACATAGTATTCATCTTCAATATCTTCATAGTCTTCTCTCTCAATCTCTCATATACAATCACTCTGTTTTTGTAGAATTGGCTATCTCTGACTCTCTCTCTCTCTCTCTATCAATCATACATCATATCCTCACTACAATCTCTCAAAAATCACTCTCAATAATCCTTCTTAGGTCTTGGATACCCCTCCCAAGAGGTATGTCTGATATGAAGAGTCACCAGAGCCACTACAGTGTCCTTTCATAGCTCACTACTGTCACTTCACTCCAGTCTTCACTTGAGTCTTCAACAGCTATTTCTTTCACTTCTTTTAGCTCTTTTGCACTTGTATTCACCTCTTTCCAAGGCTATAAAACTTTCCCAAGCTACACTCTCATCCATCAGAACACATACAGAAGCATACAGAACAGTCACATAACAGTGCCAGAATAGCTACATTATAGAACATAATAGAGACAAAGACTCTACAGAAGACCTACAAAAGGTTACAAAAGGTCATCAAAACCACATAACTCATACTCAAACCATTCTATACTCTCACAAACCATTCAATAAGCTTTCACAATATCTCAATCTTCATCAATCAATACTCCATCCCTCCTTACAGAAGACAATCAGAACAAAACAGACCAAAACAGAGCAAAACAGAAGGTATACATAACCAATCAGAACCTATCAGAACATCACAGAACCACTAATAAACATCATGAACTTCCAAAACACAATCAATATCATCCAAAACACTCTCAAACCACTTCCAAACCAATCAATCATCTCATAAAATCAACCATTCAGCTCTCAAAAACAACAAAAATCAGCCAAAAAACAAGTCATTTCAACACTCAACACCTATGAGGAGAATTCTTTGAGGAAGCTTGCTATTGATGGATAGAGGTCCCTTTCAATGAAGGTTAAGCATTCTTCTGGAGACACAACATTCACATTATAGATCATAGGAATGTCATACTTATCATACGCCTTCGGATTGAAATCAACTCCAATCCTCTATAGGTAGCACACGTAGGTAGGATCATCCGTTTTGTATGATAGGGTGCTACATAAGGCCATCTAGGCATCTAAGTTAGAGTCCCAAATGTTTTTGCACCACTTAGGTTGTGCCTCATACCCTTCCACTTTCCTAGATACCTTCACCGCCTTGTCTTCCCAATAATTTGTAGGCTCCTATTGCCATCTCATGGGGTGTCTCATTCTCTCCTCCACCCATCTCTTCCCCAACCTTGCTGAGAGCTTTATCACATCCTCCACCACCCTTGGAGATAATACCTTGTCCAATTTTCGAGGGAAGGTGAAGGTGAATTCAAAGGGGAAACTACAATTTTCCCATTGCTCCCACACTGCAAGTTCCTAGCCCAATTTACAAGGTCGCACTCCTCTCCTTGAGGGATGGCCACATGTAGAACTCGTAGTGGCTTGGCTTGGAGCTTTCTATGTGCTAGTTCTACTTGCTCTCTTTGTTTCTATCCCATTTTCACCATTCTTTTGGGTGGTATGGCTTCCTTCCCTTGCTCTTCTAGTTGTGCTTATGGTTGCAAAGGGAGGCTTGGTTCATGCAGCTGCTCTTCTTCAATGTGGTCATGCTCAAAAAGTGGCTACTAGGACTTGAGTTCCACCATATATTTAATGTTATTTCATACCTTAGTCTTTGTGTGCATGTGTTATGAGAGATCAACCTATGTGAAACCAACATTATATGTCATGTGATACCTTTACCTAAAATGCAGGAGCTTGTCTTGGTATTCGGATAGTTGCATATTTTGAGATCCGATGAATGAAATTGAAAATAAAGAACGATAGCACCATGCTTGGTTGGTCGTTGATGGGGTTGATTTCTATTATTGTGTCTCGTTTCTTAGATTTTCTAAGTGGCTGATCATGAATGATGTGTCTATGAATGTTCTTCGTTATGGCCGTTGGAAACTATGTAGACATTATGGTTGTGAAGAATTTGTGTGTGTCAACAAATTGGTATGTTCTTGTATTTTTTTTGTAGCCTGGAAAAGGCATAACACTTTGAAAATTCATGCTAGTTTCATGGAAATAATTTTCCTGATTTAGGAGCATTCCTGGAACCAATTTTTGTCAAAGCAAGCTGCACAATCGGCTGCTGCTACAAGAAGACTGATGCAATTGAGGGCATATCATGTGCCTTCTATGGGAGCCTTTATGTCAAACAATTACCCTTATGAGAGCAGATCGTAAAGACCATTTTTGAACCGGAAAAGAGCTTGGGAGCCCGTAAAATACCAATTTTTTATGCAAAATGAAACGATTGCGAATCGATGAGCTAGAGTTTTCCTAGATGGAGTTGGATGCTAGGAACCCAACGTAAGTCTTGGTTTTAGATCGCAGTGTATTTGACCCCCCATTTAATCCCGTATGGTTTCACGTTATGAAGCAAATACATGATCCGAGAGTCAAAAAGTGTGTCACGGGTCCCACGTCTATAGATTTTGATGTCACGAAGCCATCCGGCTAGATGGATCTCGAATTAGAGCTCGTTTGCCCCTCTGAAAGTGAAAAATCCACTTCGATTACAGTGTGAATACAAAGAGATGAACTAGATATTTTAAAAGTAAAACCTTAACCTTGATTAATGAAAGAAAACTCTTTTTTAAAAACAGTCGTGAGGAGGGAGGGGCACAAATTTTTTTACGTCCTTTTTTTTTTAGAATTGTGCCTCTCTGATGCTAGGGTTGAGGGAGAATTGACTGCACATCTTTGATCCACTCTCAAAGGGCTCCGTTTTGGGTGTAAGCATACTAATTTTCATGAAGGGAATGTGAATTCTAATTTTAGTTTCTCTCTCCTCTCCTCTCTCTCCTCTTGCTACATGTTCACACACGTGATTCTATGAGAGAAGGGGGTGGGGTTTGATGGGCGTTTTTTATCTAATGATGGTGCTGGAGTGAAGGAGATTGTAGATTCAGCTATGAGAGAGTGTCAAAGGCCAAGAATGAGCGTCAACGGCCTCCAAACCATGAAATACGTGTCTCCAAAATCAGGTTTCTATGCGTAAGTGGTAGATTCATTTGTTTTATGAGAGATGTTTGATGGAATTGTTTGTAAATGGTTGCCTTTGATTGATAATGCTAAAATTTATTAGAAATCTTGAAGAAAACCAAAAAATTTAGTCATTTAACAATTTATATCAAAACACACTAAACCCGCAATTATGTAGTTTTCATAGAAATGATACATTTTGGGGGTTTTGTTGTGATTTTGGGATTCATATAGATTAGAAATGAATATAAATTTAATTCTCAATGATTGTGATCGGTCCCAACTCATAAATAAAAAATATCAAAATTGTTATCTAAACCTTTTTAGATAATTTTGATACTTTGACTTATGTCATCTTTCTTTGCCCTTGAAGGTTAACATGTCATGTAATGCTTAGTAGTAAAGGAGCATTCCATTATCTTAAGATGGCCATGGTTACAAAAAGTTCATGCAATACAAGATTAGGGTAGAGGCATGGTGAAAAATATATGATTGAAGAGGAATAGAAAAGAAGTTTGACATGGCACCTAGGAGTTGAGTTGATGAGGAAGAAGAAAGTGGGGAGAAAGAATAAAAAGAATAGATTGTAGATAGTTTTAAAGAAGATGAGGAGGAAGAGAGCAATGATACTGATACATCTTCAAAAGATAAAGGCAATGTTATTTTTTTAATGAGGGTTGATGGGAGTTGGAAAGAGAAGGATTCCATAGATCTAGAGGACACTAAGAAGAAATGGAATTAGATACTAGAGATTGCAAAAGCAATGGGAGCCACCAAAGGAGAGCTCAGATAGGGGAGCTTTGAGCTAGGAGAGGATGAGAAAGGAATATTAGAAAAATTAGAGGAGCCCATGAGAAATCCAGTGATACCTTCAAAGAAGATAGCATTGTAGAGTGATATAGTGAGCAATGGCATGATTAATAAGGAAAGGAAACGATACTTTGGAATGATAAGAAAGTACCTTAACCCATTGGTGACTTCTTAATAAGAGATTAGGGGGACAAAAGGGGGAGGAATTTTAGGATCTAGCTAAAACAAGATGTAAAGCTTATATACCAAATACCAAAACCCTTAAGCCTATAAGACATGGTTATTAATCAAGACAAGCTAGATTAGTTGCTTTGAGTAGAGGCTTCATCTATCCTATGGACCATTTCAAGTGAATAAGTAAGAATTGTGATAGCTTCAAGGCAAACAAGTCTAACATTATATCTTATGCTTATTTATTGAATTTGTGTCTTTTCAAAAGCTTGTATGTTTGCTTGGGTAGTGTCTATGATGTGTGGATAATTTTTATTTACTAAAATGACCAAGCATGCATTTGCATATTGGAATTTATGTGCATTCACCCCTTCAATGTTGTACAAGGATTGGAATAGAGATCATTACATAAAGTCATCATTTGTGAGCTTCAAAATGCATGGCAATCATGAAAAACATGTAAACATTCCTAAAAAATAAGTACTTTGTGTAAACAAACTTGGAAACCCTAAGTTTAAAATACTTTGAAAAGCTATGTAGCCTAAATAGAACTCTCATAAACATGAAGCTATGAGATGCATTGCCCTAGAATGAAGTATTTGGCTTAAGATTTTTTTCATTTATAACTTTTTACATAAAGAATCTCAAATTTTGGTTAGAATGATATCAATGAAATTCATTAAAGGATCAAAATTAAACTACACCTTTGCTATTCTATCATCTCAAAGAAGCTTATGTAGGGCCTATAAGCTTAAATAAGGAGCTAAAGCAAGCTAAGATAGTGAGATGAAGCAAGGGAGTTGAAGAGAAAAATCATAAGTAGAAAATGGAAGCTTGAAGAAAGGAAGAATGGCATATGTCTTACTTATCTTGAATAAAGTGGTTGTTTTGAGAAATGCATGAGCAAGGTGAGGGTGAAGTAAAAACCATGGTCAATAGAGGCGTAGAGAGCTCATGGTGATAAGGAAGAGGATAAAAGATGAAACAATTGGGAGCTTTGACAAGATAGTGAGAAATGATAGCAAAAATCTTTACTCGAAGAGCTTAATCTTTCTTTACTTGCTTGATACCTCCTAAGTAGGTGATTGAGTATATGTCAAACATAAATTTGATTATTAGAAGACAAAGCTTATACAATCTACCTACATGGTGAAGAAGCACATCGTTTTTTTCAACAACATCTTGGTGAGTGTAACTAAATAATGATCACCATGCTAGCATGCTCTTTATTGTTGTGAAACTTGGCAACCATTACATTTTGGCTTGAGAAGCCATGACTTTGAGTGGTCTATTGGTCAAGGATTTTAAAAGCACTTAGTTGAGTGTCAATTTTTTGTATAAAAATTAAGAATGTATCGTTAAGAATGAATCAATGGACAAACATAAATGTATTGCTTTCATTCCAAAATCTAAAATTCAACTTGAGAAAGTTAACATCTCCAAATGACAATCTTTAATAATAACCATTAAAACATGTCAATCTCAATCAACACTATTGTTGATATCTAATTGTTTATGTTTGATTGCCACTCCAAGTCAAACCCATAAAAGCTAGCTACATTTGATCAAGTGCCAACTCTCTAGAACCTTTAAAAATATACATTTTGAATTGCATACCAACATTTCAAATAACTAATCATAAAAACATATAGATCTATCCAATCAACGTACTTATTAGAGAATAAGATGTATGAGTTGATTAAATGTATTATAGTCACATTAGGATGAAATGTTCCCATAATATAAACATAATTACTATGAGAAAATTGATATTCTTGTATAGTGGAAAGTAAAATATATTGCATGTATTTGATGTTTGTGTCTCAAATACTATTCACACTCAGAATGCATCATTTACTTTCTTGCATTAGGCACTTCCACCCAATAGTGCTACATCAATTTAGATTCTTTGCAATGAATTTTGTCTACCATATTGTCTTACTGCAAAGAAAAGATTTTACATAATAAGAGTAACTACATGCTCAGTGTTTCTAAGAAGCCCATAGTTCAAGTTCCCCTCATAATTAATTATTCTCAGTGTCTAATTGTCTAACATCAACAAGTCATGACCAAGTGTGTTGATGGAATGTGCAAGGATGAGATCCGTAATGTACAATAATGGGATAGTAGTAACTATATAGACATTTGTTCAAGGACCAAATAAACAACTGAAACCTAACCAAATTTTCAATCAAATGTTCGAATGCAACTCAAATTTCAAGTAAGCATCATGTAATTTTAATGATGTAATTAACATCATAGGATAGATGAATGTGGTCTCATGTCAATAGTAAAAAGTTGAGATTGGTATAATATTTGAAGTTGAGATCAATACAATTGTTGGGTTCATGCACCATTTAGCCATCTCCAACTCAAGATAGGAGTATCGAGATGGTACTTAAGACCATCATTATACTTGTCATTCATAATTACTCTTAGACACAATTTTATATATTAAATCACTTTTATTGATCCAAACCTTGAAATAAATCATATTAAAGGCCATCTTCCCATGTGTCATTATTGATGAAGTATCTTGTGGATAAGATTGGTACAAGTCTTGTCTACTAAAAGTCTTGCACCAATCTTATCATTATTGAAATAAATCATATTAAAGTCCATCTTCCAATGTATCATTATTGATGAAGTATATTGTGGATAAGATTGATATCATTATTGATGAAGTATCATTATAAGATTGGTAATCTACAAGCACTAGGTTGTCCCTAAAGCATGATATACTAGAAGCACAAAGAATGCCATAGTGAATGTGGTTAAGGTGAAGCTAGCACAATGGTGATTATATGTTCCAAGAAAGATCATGGTAATCATTTCTCCATGACATTGAACATGGATTTCAAGCATCAAAGAAAAACAAACATTGACCATCATTCATGATACTAAGTCAAAAGAAAATTGAAAGAATAAATAGTGCAAATGACATAGAGTTAGTAAGGTCTAATATCCTCATCTATATTGTCTAAGTTGTTCCATGTTATCCCATGATGATAGGATCCACAACTTGAATGCATCACAACTTTTGGATCTATCTTGAGAACAAGGTTTTCTAGGTCTTCAAACTCCTCAAAGTGACTCTTGCTAGTCTACAAATCTTTATGAACATAACAGCTTTGTGAGGTTCCTCCTTTATAACAAAAAAATGCTATTTGAATTCTTTTGTTGGGTGCTTTTCTCATCAATCACTACTTCTCTCAAGTCTTAATGGCTTATGTGCCTTGACATGTGTACCCTAATAACTAATAGTAAGGATAAGACTTTAGGTTACATTGGCTAAAGAGCTTGCTTGAATGGTCACATAATGCATTTTGAAAATATTTGGATTATATGTCTAAAAGTCTTGATATGTGCATGATTTGTCTCCTACATATACATGTTGCATTGAATTTGATAAATTATATAGCTTTGAAACTTACAACAAGATACTTATGTCAAGTAGAAGTCAATGAAAATGAGATAAGATAATTTATACATCTCATTCTAATTATTTAGGAGAATGATGTTATAAAAGTAGCTCATATGATTGCAACAATTTTATAATTTGAATATCAACTATTCCACCTATAAGGTGTCATGTCCAATCTCAAATATTCCACCTATAGGTTGAATATCAACTATTCCACATATAAGTT
This sequence comes from Lygodium microphyllum, assembly GCF_053477565.2. NCBI lineage: Eukaryota > Viridiplantae > Streptophyta > Polypodiopsida > Schizaeales > Lygodiaceae > Lygodium > Lygodium microphyllum. The sequence continues at coordinate 80,079,573 of NC_141150.1, read as the reverse complement.
GTCATGTCCAATCTGAAGCATAAAGGTGAGTTAACAAGAAGAAAAGGTAACACTAAACGCTATTATCTGAGATCACACTATTACTATTATTATCCTTAGTAAGGTGAGTACTACATGAACATTCACCACAATTACTCATAACGAACCACCTAGATGTCCAAGGTTTCTAAAAAGAGCTCCAAGGCATAAAAAACCCCCTTAATAAATGTGAAATAATCATACCATTAAGTAGAATTTCTTAGGGAATCCACAATGGGTGCATTATGATACACATGAGTACAAGGGAGAGGATCATAGTAGAGAGGGAGAGTACCTTTCATGAGGTATGGTCTTTATATAAGTAGTACACAGAGGTGTCTCCTATATCATTTATGCATGCAAGTAACATTTTTTTTCTACTAATGGAGCTAAATAATGATTAATGCTACCTTTCCTCCATAGAGACATTAACCACGTGTTTAGTACCTTTTTGACCAATTGTGAGGTGCCTCCTCCAACAGACTTGAAGGAGTCCTCTTAGTAGTCGACCAAAATTCATATCCATGCACATCACCATCTAGTCTCCCCATGGGAAACCTAGGACTTAGTCAAACATGGGAATCTCGATTCTACTTCACAGGAGAAGTGTGGACAAGTCACCCCTAACACAATCTAATGCCCACCTAAGAAAGATCACTTTGTAATCAATCAAAGGCAGGAGTGAGGTTAACACTACACTTGGTTCAAAGAGAGTGAAAGACGGGGGAGAGTGTAACTCAATCCCTCTACCCATAAGTAAAATCTCAACTTCGGCCCCCTAAAATGGTGTTAAACCTAGTAACTTATCCTACCAATATTTGGAGGGTCATGATTTAATCAGCTCCATCTAGTGTTGGTGACTTATCGGATCCACCCAGCCATAGGCATTTGATCGTCACGATCAAAGCTTCCCACTTTCCTTGATTGTGTTTTCTTTAGTTTTCTATTTAGCAAAGCATACTACCACATTGTTTGGACATATAAAAAATAGCTTCCTTTTATTACTCTGTTAAACTCAATCTTTAGCATATAACAAACAATTTGGAAATCAAATACTTTTTTTGTGTTCGATTGTCAGGATCAAAGCCTCCCACTTTCCTTGATTGGGTTTGCTTTAGTTTTCTAATTAGCAAAGCATACTACCACATTGTTTGGACATATAAAAAACAACTTCCTTTTATTACTCTGTTAAACTCAATCTTTAGCATATAACAAACAATTTGGAAATCAAATACTTTATTTCATAATAACAAATAGAACCATCACTCCCTAGAGTGGTACAAAATCTGTCTTTCCACAAAAAGACACTATCAAGCCTAGGATAGGACCATCCAATCCCTTGAGATTGTGTTGTATGTGATCAGACTTCATCCACGGTCAATAGGGAATTCACTGGCTCAGAGCCCCTCTAAGCTTCCCTAAGACTCAAGAGTTGTCATGCATAGCAGGGGCACTTATCACTCGGCCCTTTGCCCTCTCAGGTGCTCAAGTGATCAAAAACCAAAAACATCTACCTCCCTTGAGAGCATAGGACCCCCACCTGCAAGTGAGTTTTTCCACACTCCACAGAGTGTTAGGGAGCATTGGATTGGGGACCCCAACATCTCCAACCACCACAATCCACAACTCGTCCGGCTGTGCAAGCACAGAATCTTAAGAGACATAATTCATCATTCACAAATCCAAAAGTAGTCATAACCATAAAATAGTTTTAACACACTTGTCAATGTACGTGATGCATAGAATCTATCTCCCTCATCAATTCTTATTTTCTTTCCTAAAAAGTAATTGATAATACCAACATATTTTTGTAAATTTAGGTACGTTCTAACTAATCATAGTCTATGTAACATACTTATCCTATGGGCTTTTCTAACATTACTAACTTATCCCTCATTTTATCGTAACATGCAAAAAAGTAATAGAAAAGTTAAGAAATTGTAGATAGCTTAAAAATAATCCTTTTCTTATGTACTAAACCTGATTATCTTCGTTTACCATCCATTGTGATTATGGGCCATGACCGCAACCTTGATTTGTTGTGGAATAACCGGGTCCTTCGGGTTGAATGGATTTGGGGGTAACTTTCACTTGCACTTTAGCTTTGTATTGAGTTCCCTTAGTAGTGACTACTTCCTCCCATTGGGGAGCTCTCTGAGCATGACCTCGCCCAACATCTCCACGTCTCTTGAGAGCCTTGGAAGAAGCTTGATGTATTTGAGCAATGCTTCTACGTAGGTGTGGAGAGAGAGAGGCTCGACCGATTGCAGAAGAGCTTCATTGGGTCAACAACAAAAGAGACTTTTGCAAGGGTTGTCCTTCTAACGTGATGCTCTACCCCTGTTTATATAGTAATCGGGGGGGCTAAGAGAGAACGCTTGCTTTTAGTATTTTTTTATGACATCGTTGATGATGTCAGAGAGGGGACTCCTTTTTTGTAGCGTTAAGATAAAAATTTACGAATACACTGGTAAAAAGAAAGTTAGGAATGAAAAATAATTTTTAACTTAACTAATAGATTATGTGCATAATTATCCCATTTGTCTAGCCCATTTTTAGCCTTGTCTAATGTATGAAATGTTGATACCAAGATGGTATCCTAGAGAATTTAAGAGAAATACTTTTCTAGCAAATTTTTCTTCCAAATCAATAAATTTGGTGTGTTCCTCAATGACATTGATAAAGAATATTTATCTCACTCACATCAATGCCAAAAGAAAATGAGAGTATATAACTAATATTTATTAATTAGCTTCTAGTGGGCTATGGAATATTCCCTTTAGTGTTAAGTGGGGATCATTGACACCCATGGGACCTAAAAAAGGGGTTCTTGATAGCTTCAAGAACCCAAAAATTAATACAACATGCCACCTTCTTGAGTCACTACTAGATTTACTACTCCATTTAACTTATAGGCTCAACCCACATAGGGCATCTTGTTAGCATCAAGTCAAAAAGAATTCATCTGACATCCAAGTCAAGAGCCAACCAATTTCTAGGCTCACACATGGGTTTTCCTCATAATGGGGTCTTAACTTTGAGCATCATGGACCGTTGGTGGCACCTTATGAGGGTGGGGCATTCATCATATCTTACAATGGAGATCTAATAAACATGAAAGAGTGCAGCATCAATATAACAATGCAAATTTGGAAAGGGATCTTGTATTTTGAATGTGAAATGTTAGACTATGTAGAAGTAATGCATACTTCTAGAGCGGATCATTTTCCTTGAATTCTTTCATGAAACCATCCAAGTCTGCTGACCTTTCCAATCTAAGATAGAGAAAGAAAGTTGCAATATCAATTGCCCTTAAGTGCTACAACTTCTTCATGTGAGACAATTAGATGCATGACTTGTCAAGAATTTAAGCAATAGGATTGCCTTGACAATTGTACACTTAATAAGCCCCTAAAATGAGAGATACTAAGCTGCATCCTCAAGCCTAATGATGCTAGAGTATCGTGTTGAAAATTGTGAAGGTTAGAAGAAGCATAAAGGCTATCTTAGAAATTGCCTAGTTGGATTTAGAAATTATCATTGTATAATTTTGTAGCCCTTAAAATGATCCATAGTGAACTTGCATCTTCACAATGACAGAGTGACTATGACATTTCAACCATTCATTATGCATTCATCAAAGCTATAAGAAGCATTAAGCCTATCATCATACTTTCTTTTGTCTACCAAAATAGCAATTTTATAGGTGTGGCGAGTATTTCATTCTAATAAAAATTTCTTTCTTCTACAAGGAGTAGCAAGTTTATAGGAGTGATAAGTATTTCATTCTAATAGAAATTTCTTTGTTCCACAAGGAGTAGCAGATCACAACTATTTAGCTAATTGTGATGCTGAGCTACACATAAGACATGCTAGACTTATAGGTGGAGCTCTTATTGTTTTAGGAGTTTCAATGCTCTCAAACCACAACTGCCTTTCACACGGTTGTCTCACACTTTGATCTCACCACCATCCACTCTCTTCTCACTGTCCGAAGTTGGATTCCAAGCAAGCAAGAAAGAAATAGTGAGAGCTTGTAGTAGGCTCATCTTCTTACCTATACTTGCTTGTGAGACCTAGAAAATGCCCTCGTGATCCAAATGGTACTCCCTTAATCCAACCCTTTTCTCTTTCACCACCATGCCATTCCTCAAGGGCTCCAAGAAGGGGAGAAGAATAAGATGAAGAAGGAGAAGAAGAATACAAAGAGGAGCTTCTTCAGGCCTAATCCCTCACTCTCTCGCACTCACTTCCTCATACACAAGCTTACTCTCAACCCTCTCTCCATTGAAGTGAAAGAAGAGAAGAAATGCAAGAGAAGGTGCAAGCTTCACTCTCCCAAGTTCCTCACTTGCACTCTTTCTCTCCCTCACTCTTCACAATTTATACAATAAGATAGATGGAATTAAGAAGAAGACAATGGAGACTCTCAAATTTGTGTACACCTAAATAAGATATTATATTCAATATTTATCTTTTATACATAGACTTTACAATTTTGGATTCCACCCGCCTATCCCATTTTTTGGGCTCTCAATTGATCTTCTCTAGTTTATGCATAGATATCAAGTTAATTGGACCGATCCCTCAAAGTGAATAGAAGGTTAGTGCCCCCAACCTCTTATGCCTATCCCATTTTTTAGGCTCATGATTGGTCTTCTTTAGTTTATGCATAGATATCAAGTTAATTGGACTGATCCCTCAAAGGGAATAGAAGGTTAGTGCCCCCAACCTCTTATGGCTAGAGTTATTCTTACTAATCCTCGGATATTTTATAATCTACATGAGAGTAATCCTAGCTCTTTAAATAATATTACAAATAAATGTGCAACCATAAGAAATAATGCAATTACATCATGATTGTGCATAACAAACACTAGTGGCTTAGGTGACATAATGCAATATGGAAAATAATATCTTCCAACATATTTCTAGCACTCCACATTTAGATGTTTTTGCTTTGCTTCAAACTACATCCTTCTTCACCATTTGGTTGACATTTTCCCCCTCCTAGATAAGTAAGAATCCCATGGAACTCACAGTCATAGGTGGCATGCGTCAACATGCGCCAAAGACATGGAATGCTTGGGACATCATAATGTTGAGCTTGGAGGTGTGGTATTATTTTGGTAGATGAGGGATGTTTCTTGGTACATTGTGGTTTTGACAGTGTTGCTGGTTAGGAAGCTATTGAAGAGCTTGGAGACATTGATGGTACCTTGATTAGTGGTCCCATTGGTTTGGATAATACTTGCATGAACATTGCATTGTAGATTGTAGCAAGTAGATGAGTCATTGTTGATGAAGAGGTGGTAGCACCAGAGTCATCAAAGTCTTCTATACCTATAATAGAAAACCTCTCATATGTGCTCTACTTAGGTAAAGTGCTACTCTTTGTTTTTTGTATTTTCCCACACTTGAGGACCCAAACGGCATTGGAAGAAGTGTCCTTGTAAAGGAACTTAGAGTTGGAAGAAGTATCCTTATGAAGCAAAGAGTAATTGAAGAGAATGGCATGGCGACACCATCAAATAATTAATTGACATGAGTGTGTGTGAGAAGTGAGATTTTGGAGTGAGCTTTATGACAATCTTTACTCACACCAATACTAGCTCCACCACCACCTCCTTCACCACCACCACCACCTCCTCCTCCACCAACACCACCTCCTCCTCCACCACCACCACCACCACCTCCTCCTCCATACCACCACCCATCTATCTCATTCTCTTCCCCCAACTCTCACACATGCATATCCTCTACATCACGTACGTTCAAGGCCTATTTATAAATATCCTTATCCATGAATTTTTCCTGAATAAAACATAACCCTTTTCTATTCAATCTATAAATAACCCTTTTACATTACATGCTTTTGTATGTAAAATATGTGTAAAAATGGTATTTTAAAAATACCTTATTTTGAACCCACGTGATGCACATGTATATTCATGACTAACTTACCCGAGCCACCCTTCCAATGCCTATGCTCACCACACAGCACCCTTCTTGTAGAAGCTCACTGCAGCAAGCTACACGGACATATCTGCTAGACGATTCGTCATCTCTTTTATAGTAGCAACAAGCCATCACAACACTCCAGGCGCCACGCAATAAGAAGATGCAGCCTAGCAATGAGACGCAACCGTTTTATTGTCAGAAAATGATGATCAATGGCATCCCATCAATGACATGCAGAGCTTTGTGTCAAACAACGAGGACCACCAGGAGCTTATTGGCAACCCATATGAAGGACACACACTTTCCACAGCCAAGAGGCAACCCATCTACGAGGAAGAAGCTCACGATGCCATGGCAGCATTCAACACCAACATTCCATGTTTCAAATTTCCAAGAGAATGAGAAGATTCCCTGATGAAAGGACCATTTCACATAATGGCATTTTGCAACATGCAAGTCCCCTACAATGTTCCAAGGGGAGGTGTGGTGGGTCCTAGCATTTACACAACATCAGCTATGGAAAAGGGGGTTGGTTTAGTGAGTCATCTAACTAACTTACCACCCTAACCAATAAGTAGACTCTAGTAGTTAGCAACCAACTCTACAATATAAGTAGGGTTGGCCTGATGGGAAAAGAAAATGGTTAGATTAAAGCTATAGCTGTACTTGATGTATTCTCTTAAATTGAGAGTAATTGAGTTTCCCTACTTTCTTGAGCCCTCAAACTATGTGTTATTAAAGTCTATCACGATAAGAATTTTATAGTATTACATTCTACACACACACACACATTTTACAATAGGGAGTGTCAGTGCTATCCTTGGATAGTTTTATTAAACTCTATGTGTGTGTCTCAAAGGGAAAGCTCGCAACAATGTGTCTGAAAGGGAATGCTCACCATGGCCCTAATGTGGTTGTCTCTCTGGAATGCTTTGATGTGCATCTAACGTCATTACCATGCTCATGATGCTCTGATGTGACTTTGTCTCTTAAACAATTGTGTTTGAAAGTTTGAAATGCAATAGTAACCAACTAGTCATATCTGAAACCTTGAATGCAACAATAAAGCATTGGATTCTGCCATGACAATAATGCAATGATGTCTACTGTCTGCCGTTGGACATGCAGGAAAAGAATGCTTTAGGGAATGAAATGAATGCTATGAACTTGTAGTAAACAAGTGCTTTCTTTCTTTTACTATGATTGCACTTGATTTATGACACTCTGCATCTCACTTGGATAGTGGTCTAATGCAACAATCTTACTAAAACATGGTAGGGAATAGTGTGATCATTACAGAAGGGTAGACAGTAAACACATATTGTATCACAACAATATTGCAAATAACACATACAATTGGATTGTTGTAACACAACAACAAGCATTGCATATACTGTATCACAATAGTAAACACATACAATTGGATTGTTGTAACACAATAGTGAGCAATTGCATGTAGCAATATTGTGTCTATTACTTGAATGCATTTGTAATTGGAAGCCATGTATACAAAAACATATCAATGCCAGATATGTAGGGGTTCAAATAGGAAAGGGCATTCCATCCATAAGCTAGAAAGCCTGGTGGCACCAAGGGGTTTGGGGGACGTGGCACCAGGGGGTTTGGAGACGCATGATACATGTGGATCAAGATACACACAAGGAAATCACATTATATTTTTATCGATATATGCTACTTTCCTCCTATAAACTCACGCTATACTTCATGAGATGGGTCACTCTTTGACACATTATGCAAGGATATGAGGAGATATTCTAGCATGGGAGATGTACTTTTGGTAGGGGATTTTAACACATGGACTGGGACCATGCAAAGTGACTTTTACATACATGAGGATGCCATGTTCAAAGAGATTGATGTAGATGCCCGTGACAAAGAAGTGAGTGCCTACATGACACACTTACTAGCTCTAGGAAGTGCACATAGATTAGCCATCTTCAATGGTCTATCATGTTGGCTAGGATCAGATGCTTGGACATGTTGGAACCACAAGCAAGGGGCAAGTATAGTGGATTACTTAATCATATCCCCATCATTAATATCAAACATCAAGATCTTTGAGATCTTGGGGAGACTGATAAAAATGGCATTGGATCATGACATCTTGACCTTTATAATCTCCCGTGGGCACATTAGAGAAACATATCTCCCCAAGCACCCCAAATATCACTTTACAAAAGAAGCTTCACATTTATACAGTGGTTATGTGCATTGTTAGGAATGAAGGTGCATGTGCCTACTTTACCCTATATCTACTTCACACACCATGACCACACACCTGTACACTACAGAAAGCAAGCGCCCATCATTGTCACTTTAATTTTTATTCTTTCAATGAATATTGAATAAGAGAAAGTATTGTGATCATTGGAGTTTTCACATACAATGTCTTCCTCTCTTGCTCTCTTGCTCCATTTCCACGGCTCTTACTTCTACTTGTGTACTTCCACTCATGCTCTACCTTTCAATTGGTATCAAAGCCAACCAATCGAGGTCCTTGTTCATCCTTTGCTTCAACCCCTGAATTCAAGGCTTCAACTCAAGGTTTCATGGTAGCCATTGTTTCTTCCTCCTAAGGTATGCATTGAGTCTTTTCTTCTTCCGGCTTGTTCCACGACCTGTCAAGAAGCTTTCTAGGGATTAATTGAGCCTTGTTGTGCACTTATTGAGCTAAGGAGTGGCCATTCTATCCATTTTGAGTGGATACAAACACTATAGAAGTCATAGACAACTATGGCAACTTGACAGCACTATTGTACTTTGGCCATAACTTTTGCATGTGGTATTAGATTCAAGCGTTCTATAGTTAGAAATTAAGAGCATTATGAGAGCTATACATTTGAGCACTCGTAGAGTTGATTCTACTCAATTTTCTATCCTCTATTTCACACATAATATAACTATTCTGCTTTGGACAACAAATGGTAAATTTCATAACACATATTTGATGCTACAAGGATGCTATTTTGGTACCTGAGTGGTATGATTATGCTTTGGGATGCTACTTAGATTATTTAGAGTTTGATTAGCTCAATTTTGTTGAGATTTATTGATGTCATAACAGTTTGAATAGCAAGCATATAACAATGAGCTTTATGCTTTGAATGCATATTATGCCTACATGGTATTTTTGACATGCTACATGTCTATGATGATGTCTACTATTAATGTATGAGCCCAAATATAGTTATGACATGCTTTGACACTTGGATTTGAGCTACATTTGATGTACTTCGGCTTTGGTCAGTTGCTTTGAGTTTTTATCCTTACTCACTTATATGGGTATTGAAGCTTCATTTGACACTTATGCTTCTTGAGGTATTTGATACTTGGATTTGAGCTACATTTGATGTACTTGGGCTTCAGTCAAATTCTTTGAGCTTTTATGCTTACTCACTTATATGGGTATTGAAGCTTTATTTAACACTTATGCTCCGTGAGGTATTTGTGATGCACTTGGGCTTCTTGGATGCTTTGATATATATGTCTTGAGCTTTGCTTGCTTACTTTACATTCCAAATTTTCTTCCAATGGGAGATAGTTGTACTTAGTTGGGTTCTTTGAGTCAATGGGACTCTTGGTTCATGTATATACTCACGTCCATACTATTGGATGTAGTCATCTCTACTTGTGGGTTGATTTGACTATGTATGCTTTAGGCATTGGCACTTACCTTTGTTAGAAGTTTGTCAATGATATATATGCTTATGGGATATATGGCTTACTGACAATTTGAGTTTGTGACACTCTTTGGTACTGGTGGTCTATGCTTAGTCACTATAAGTTTTATTCTTTGTATCCTAGTTGCTATTCAGATATTCGTGGCAGTGGGTGCTTACTTTATTGTCTATTTTTCCACAATTGGATTGACATATATAACTATCCTTATTTCAACTTTGCTATAATTACAATTTCTAGCATTGTCTTAGAGAGCAAACATTGTACTTTGGCAATCTATTCCTTGCAATTGGTGGATAGCCCCATACTTTGGTATTTCCTCCTATGTTATCTTTGTTTTGGCTGAGTTTTGGGTATTGATTTGCAATCAGTTATAGGAGCCCATTCTCTTGGATTTTACATTGGTATACTATCATTATGGCGAGTTTAACGAATGATAATGCTATTTTTAATATTGAAAAGCTCAATGGCACAATGTTCACCTATTAGAAGACATAGATATGGCAGAACTGGTTCAAAAGTATGTTGGATATTTAAAAACCAGGAGTGTAAAGCCCAAAGACATCGATTAGGATACTTGGGATGAGTTGGATTAGCTATGTAAATCTACTATTATATTGTCATTGTCAAAATAGGTTTATTTCAATTTTGTAGCACCTAAGGATAATGTTTAGCAATTATGGGAGAATATATATAATCTCTATGACAAGCAAGTCTTGCTTCACAAATGTATTGATTGAAACAACTCATGGACCTCGACATGAAAGAAGAGACTAGTGTGTTTGCACATTTAAATGAGTTTCACTTGATTTCCAACTAGTTGACTTTACAGAGCATGAATTTAAGGATAATTTTTCTCCCTTTTTTATGCTTGTGAAACTTTTTAAGTCATAGAATACTTTCCATACTATCATGAGTGCTAATATGCCTAAGGATGGTTTGAAATTCTAGGATGTTGAGGGTGCCTTATGTTGAGATGGGAAGCTCAATACATATGGACATCACCTAGTTAGATAGGTTCATATGTCTGTACTTAGCATGTCAGTGGTCATTATGATCCTCACATAACCATTAACTTATCACTTATTATATTTTGTTTTCTTCAGTTGGCAAAGTTATAACACCAGTCAATGAGTATAGTTAGTTATACATTGTTTGACTTATTAGGCCACTTTCCTTTATATTGTATCTTATCTATACTTTGTTTGCATTGTATTATTTGTAAAAAAAGAAGAAGAAAAAATCCCAAAAAATATATTTTGGTCTCCATTTCTCTATTTGTATTCTAGACTAAGCTTCTTCTTGTATGTATGGTTTGTGTTTGGTGCAAGAGCTCAAGCAAGTTCCCCCACACGATTTGTGACATGGTCGAAGCAGCACCACTGAGGGAGGTTGATTTTGACGGTGAATGAGAAGCTCATTCTTGAGTATGGTCAAAAGTAGCTTTCCTCTTCTTCTTCTTCTTCTTCTTCTTCTTCTTCTTGCTTGCTTGCTTGCTTGCTTGAGCTTGTGCTTGAGAGAGGGAGTGTGAGTGTGAGGGAGTGAGTGTGTGAGGGTGAGGGACCAGGGTGGAGAAGCTCTCCATCTTCTCCTATCTTCTTCTCTTCTCTTCTCTTCTCTTCTCTTCTCTTCTCTTCTCTTCTCTTCTCTTCTCTTGCTCGCGGCAATGGAGCTTAGAGCGTGGAGCTTAAGGATGGAGCTTGCTTGAAGCTTGCACTTGGATCATGGAACTACCGGAGTGCTTGGGAGAGGAGGAGGTAACTCAATCGAGCATGGAGGTAAGCTCACTACACCCGTAGAGATGGATAGTGCATCGACTATGTGAGAGGTAACCATTAGTTCTCGGCTTGGAATGCTTGAAGTAATAAGCGGTCCATGGGTCTCAGCGGTTGATTGCCACTACACTAGCCCATCATAGCTTTACATTACTCATCGTAGAGCTCAGCATTACAATTTTCCCTGCTCACTATCTTGTTTTGTGATGTTTGTAGTTCATACATTGCAGTTCCTTGTGCGCAGTGCTATTTGGTCCATGGCCATAGGGCTTTGGAAGCCCATTAGCCAAACTTCATTTCCATCAATTTTTTTCTAGAAATGATTGAGTATACAACCCACACAAAGTGAAAAACTAGGCCCATGTTCTTGAAAACCCTAAAACTCCATAGCCCGTTGACTTAAAGCCCTTTTCCACTTCATCTACTCACTGGTTTCAACACATTGAAGGTCCTGTCACTCAGATCTGAAGGTCCCAGCATCAAATCAAGGAGGGAAAGATTTGGATTTGGAAGAACTTAAAGGATTTTGCAAATTTGGAAGACTCAAGGAAGAAGGTACAAACATAGTATCCATTGACACTCATCTAGTGCTTGTAGAATTGTCTTTTGACATATCTCAATCAACTTTTTTGCTGCTTAAATCTGAGAATTTTGGAGTTGATTTGTGCTATCTTTGCCACTCTAGCATGGGCAAAGGCTCTCCAACTGTTCAATTCAAAGGATTTGGGTTTCACACTTGGTACTGATGAAGAAGGGTCTTTGGGCCATTACCAATGGCAAAGAGAAGAAGCCTCGAGATGCAAACCTTGTAGCTGCTTGGTAGAAGAATGATGACAAAGCGCATGCCATCATTAATCTTGAATTGGATGACATCTACATCCACCATGTGGATACCTATGAAACCTCCAATGATACATGGAAGAGATTAGATACTTTGTTTGGTGCACAATCAAAGCCATCTAAGTATGGATTACTGATTAAATTTTTTAGGCTAGATATGAAACCAAACACATATCTTGCAACTCATTTAAACTATATGGAAAGTCTCCTGACTCAGCTTGTAGGAATCGATCTCAAGATGGATGAAGATATTTGTATTGGTATGTTGTTAAAAAAGCCCTTCCTCTCCTAACTATAATAATGTGTCAATTGCATTAATCAACATGCCCAGTCCTAAATTGGTTAACATTAAGGCATCCCTACTAGAGGAAGTAAAGAAGATAAAATCCAAAGAAGAACCAATCATCTCTAAAGATGAACAAATGTTATATGTTAGTAACAGGTGCAAGGGCAAGAAAGATCAGCTGGTATGTGACTTTTGCAAAAGGATTGGGCACACGAAGAAATTTTTTCATGCTAGAAAGAGGTCTCAAAAGGCCTATGTAGCTATTGTTAAAGAAGAAGAAGACTATGGAGCAAAGGAGGAAGAAGAAGAAGACCACCAGGAGAAGGACAAGCCTCATCAATTCTTCTACTCCTATTTTGATAGACTTTTTTAGCCTTGTATTTCCTAGCCCTAATGCTTTTGACATAAGCTTGTAAACTCCTCATGTAACCTTGTACTATAGCCTCTATACACTTTGTGAGCCCTGTTACAACCTCTCGATATCTACCATGTCTTTGGTACCCACACTTAGCCTTTTCTGCGATAGCCTCTGGTGTTTATTATTTTTGTGGTGTGCCCACACTTTGTAGGTGGTTGCTCATTAAAGCCTCTAGAGACACACTTCGTACTTTTCTGGTTGTGATTGAGGAGTGTTGAGATATTGGCTATCACACCCAACTTAGTCTCTTTGTATGGAGTAGTATGGACTCAGGATGCAAAATCCCATATGCACAATGGTGAAAAGTGCAACCTAGTCTATCCCTATAAAGCATTGTACTTGTTCTCTTTTTTAATGCAATTTCATAGAACTTTTGTCCTTCCAGTAAAGTGTCTGTGTCATTGTCAACACACAAGATTGTGTGCATGAGTCCAAGTCTCAATCTTGGAACCTAATTCACATGTGTGATAGTCAGTCTTAATGTCTATGTCTTCATGAGCTCACTCTTCCTCTTTCAACCTCCATAGCCATGTCCTATCCATGTATTGTCACACTATCCACTTCTTAACTGAATTTTTGAACTATCTCATAGATAGGAGGAGGTTATGGTCATTCATGAAGCCAACAGCAACAAGGGCAACATGTATCATCTACACTTTCATGAAAAAAATCCCACCACGAAGTAGAATAGTTTCTCTTGAGATGCCCTTGTTGAGCTATATCAAATTTATTGCTTTGGTTTGTCCTGAGTTTTAGCATTGTTGAGACTTCAAGCTCATTATCTTGTGTGTGACCGACATTGTCTTAGTTGTGTCCAGGTAGCCAACAATAAGGCCTTTTGGAGCTTGTTTGTAGAATACACAATGCTTTACTTGCACACCAAATCTCACAATAATTTGAGATTTTTGCTCTACCTTGCTTCTAGTGCCTCCACAAGCACTATGCAAGAGAAATAGTAGTAGAATGGGAGAGCTTTTTAGTCATTGCTTGCTTGCTTGAATCCTTGCTTCTTCTCTTTCACTTCGGAGTAGAATAAAATAAAAATTATTTTCTTGCTGAAAACACATGCAATGTTAATATACACTACAACTTGAAGCTAGTCTTATGTTCTTGCTTTCTTGGGATAGAGAGAAGGATGCTTGCTTAGTTAGAATGAAGTGTTAAGAGATAAGGTAAGAGATTATTAACAAAGGGAGTTGCAACTTTTGAAAGAATAGAAGTCCGTCCAAGTTCTTGACTATCGGTGTGTTTGGCTAATCATAGGAAGTCCATCTAGGCCTTGTAGGGGTTAGGTCAGTCCTTGATAGACCCAAGGGATTTATGGCCCAAGCACCTTGGCATCCTTGTGGCTTCTTAGCCTAACATCCTTCCTATAGAGAGACCTCTCATATCTAGGGTTGGTCCTAGCCTCCAACACAATCAAACCAACCCCTTGGTGAAGGATTCTTGCCACTAACGTTGGGGGAGGTTTAGTGCATAACCAGAAATATACCCATGAGGGCATAATAACTTTTGATATAAATACACAACCAAAGCAATCAGTCTATCATCAATAGCTAAGAAAACATTCCTTTTCCATAATATCAACTAGCAATTGCATTGGATATTCCATAAAAATTAGCATTTTCTTAAAAGAAAAACTCAACAAACCAAAACATCCTTTGGATGCTTTAGAAAAGAAGATGCAATCCACAACAACTTGTTCTCCTTATGTCACATAGAGTAAGGACCAGTATCAATGATAAATTAGTTTTCCCCAATCATGCAATTATACTTTTTGTAAATACTGCATCATCCTTGCTCCAAGAAAAGGTGGCAAATACCCTTGGACAGGAAGCTGGCTATGGAAAAGGTGGCAACGCCCCACAATCTAGAACGGCTACCTCATCAGTTGCAATTTCCAGGATGCAGTTCCGAAGCCATCCCCCTTTGGTGCACTATGTCCTATGCTTTGACAATTGCATCTAGTCCCTATAGTAGACAACATTTTCTACATGTAATTCAAGTCCCTAATCTGTTGGCTACCTCCCTAAGTATGCCTCTTCATTGGCCAACACTATTTGACATCATTGACAAGACGAAGCCACACTTCACATACAATTTTTGAGTGATGTCAACCTTCATCCTAACTGAATGGGGATTTAAATATGGGGCTACCCTCTGTATCTATCAACAAAGCGTAAGAGAAAGGGGGGGCTGAGTGTGACTAGTTTTCCCTTCAATCAAATCTGAGAGGTGAGGATTGAGGGACATTATGACATTACACTAAGTACATTTCCATTTTCCTATGCACACACGAGGCGGGCCTCTACCATCACCACAGGACACATCACTCTTCTTTGTACACTACATTGCAAGGACCTTTGGCTTGCCTTCTCACACCAATGCAGATGGGTTAGGATGCACCAATGCACCACCAATCGTGCACATTGGCATACTCCCTCAATGTCATTCTCACATGAGCACCTATTGAGATGAGTGTTGTATTCTTTGTCATTGATAACTTAACGACTCTTCGTCAACAATGCTACCTCCCTAGGTGTTGCTGCCATGGTCCCTACCATGTTGGGACATGTGCAGTGGCAAGCTATGATACCTCCTACAGATAACTCCGACACCCAACGCATGACACGTCCACCTCCTCAACCATCTAAACGGGTTAAGTATTTCTATATATATATATATATATATAATGTCTTAAGTGTGGGGACACAAGGGTTTGATTCATAGTCAAGTGTTAGGCCCTGCTACTAAGTCGACAAACCAATCCATTAAGGTTTAAGTGTGGTGATGCATCCTACGCATCTCATTTGCATATAATTTTGAATACGTCATTATATGATCTTTAAACGATGTAATGTCTTTCTTGCCCTACTAGGATCTCTTTCCCACCCAACCATTTGCATATAATTTTGAATACGTCATTATATGATCTTTAAACAATGTAAAGTCTTTCTTGGCCCTACTAGGGTCTCTTTCCCACCCAGCCATCCTGTTTCACCCTGTACCCAGGGTCTTTTCTTGCCCATTTAGCCCTTTCTCTTGTTCTATCATTCTTTCATGTGAATGCACCCTATGTATATCAAAACTACGATCTAACATTACAACCTTATTTGTCCCTTTGAACCCAACACCTTTGCTTTTTACTACCCTTTGTTCTGAGCAATGGTTCCTCGATCATTTATTTTTTAAGGTTTTTATATGAACCAAATATGTTTCCACATGAACATGCCCTTCGCGCGCCAGAACTGTAGTTTGCCCTTATAGCCCCAATCCTTCCCTTTTGTCACATATTTTTCCTTTTTACAACCCATAATTCTGATGCACGGATTGACCATTATTCATTTTTGTGTGTTTACAAGTACTTTCTTTCCTATTTTTCCATATGAGCATGCTTTCTTCTTGTCAAAATGGTATGCTTCTTGGATAGCCTTGAGGCACTGGAGGTGGGGGATGAACTGGGCGATTGAGGGGGTGGAGATGGGAAGGAGAGATTAGGTGACCGAGTCAAAGATGGAAGGAGGGGGAGATGGAGGCATTGAGGGAGGGGGATGGAGTAGGGAGGGGAGGGTAAAGGTGGAGGGGGTGGGGGTGGGAGCGAGGGAAAGAAGGGAGGAGGGAGGGGAGGAGGAACAAAAAAGGGAGGAGGAGGAGGGAAGGATGGAGGGGAAGAAAGAGAAGGGTAGAGGAGATGGGGAGAGAGAAAGATGTGGGAGAAGAAGGAGAAAAAGAAGAAGAATCCAAGGGGGGGCTAGTTGGGGTGTCTTTTTTGTTTTCTTTTTGAAAAAAATAGAATTGGAACCCCCTAGTCCCACACACAAGTGCGGGGCAAGGTAAAAAAAATTGCAATGCTCAGATCAGATGGAAGAGGGAGGAGCACGGGCAGGTCAGACGTGATACTTTGGAATGGACGAGATGCATTTTGGGGCAAAAAACAAGCGTTCACGTGGACACACAGGGCAGCAACAAGACTAAAAATTCACAAAAATTTTAATTCGAAAAGATTCGGTTGGATTGATATATGACAAAAAGGAAAAGTGGGCAAGATGGCAAGGAGAACAGGATGGACAACATGAACAATACGTCTGGAATGAAAAATAGGTGTTCACATTGAAAATTTATAAAAAATACACTCGAGAATATGATTAAAAATTAAATAGTAGAAAATCTGTTTGCCAAAACAAAGTGCAATAAAAAGAAAAAATGTCCAATTTGATAATACAGACATGGCTATCAAATCAATATTTAGGTCCCGTGAGAAATAGGAGTATTCACATAGAAAAATGGCAAAAGCACACACAAAAGTGAAACAAAAATTAATTCGAGAAAATCCATCTGTCAAAATAGAGTACAACAAAAAGGAAAAGTGTCCAACTAGTAGTGCTTGATAGGGATTTCCTACCAAAATGCAATTGTAATGGCAAGAGGACCTGTTCACATAGAAAAATGATAAAAATACATATGAAAACACAATAAAAAATCAATAATATGAAATTTTTGTGCTAGAATGAAGGGGAGTAAAGAGGAAAAATGGTCGGTTGGATGTTCCTACCCACTACCCTACCCCCTAGCCCTACCCACCCCTAGCCTACCCCGCCCCTGCCCCCAGCCCTACCCAACCCCCCGTGTGCCCTCTCCTCCCCCTTCTCCCCTTCTTTCTCCTCCCATCTCCTCCTCCTCCTCCTCCCCTTCTCAAACCCCCATTCCTACCCATTCACCCCATTACACCCCCCCTCCTAAAACACACCCACCCCCGTAGACCCTCCCTTCTACATCTTGTTTCCCCTCCCCCACAAACCCTCCCTTCTACATCATGTTTTCCCTCCCCCACAGAAACCCCTCACATGTTTTCAAACCGACCCCTCTTAGGCCATGTTCATGCACAAGCATGTGGACCACTTTTTGCATCTTGCAAGCTAGTTGTGGTTCGCATGCGGATCTTTACGTATGTATGTATGGAGTTTTCTGATTGATGTTCAAGCATGAGAATGTGCATGTCATCTTGACCATGTTGTGAAGCTCATAGAGCTTATGTTCATGCACATCATAGGAGATCCAGGTGTACATCTTCCCGCAATTAATATACACATCTTTTGAATAGTACTAAGATATTTGTTGAAAATCCTTTAAACAAAAAATTAAAAACCCTTTAAATTTTTCAAAAATCATTACAAACCAAGCTAAAAAATTTAGAATATTTAATTCCAATTAAAAATTGCCAAAATTTTTAAAAATTTGAACTAAAATCAATCTAAAAAATTAAAATTTCCCTAAATTTCATGAAAATTTAAAAATATAGCCAAATTAAAAAGACACACTTTTTTTTTTAAAACCCAAAACAAAATAAAACAAACCAATCCAATCCACACACATGAATATACATGTCCCAATATTATCTATTTAATAAAACAAAACACATACACCAACCAAGTTGATTGACCACACCCCAAACTCCCTCTTTTCCATTGGCTTTTTTTAAAAACAAAAAAACCTAAAATCCAATAAATTGAAGAAAAAAACCATAAACTCCCAAATAATTCGTAAAAAATACGTATTGTATTTTTTTCTTCTCCTTATGCTATCAATTTTCAGCTTGGTTGGATTGCATTTTGGGATTGCTTCATGATCACAATTTCCTATCCATCAATTGATTTTCATGTGCTCACTTAGATTAGGATGCATTTACACACCCTATAGGTATCAAATTTTTCTTTTTCTTTTTGGTGCACCATCAACCACATTTAATTGCTAAAATGAACCAAGCAATCACTTTTTCAAGTGCATACATACTCAACCCATACCATTTAAATAAAATAAAACAAACAACCATTCACATTTCATGTGCTTCATGCATGCAATACGCACATCGTAATCTCTAATAAAATGAACCAACCATCACTCTTGTGTGCTCTGGCATTGTGAATAGGTAATAATTTCTTAATGGATTTAAAAAAACCATAGTTTTCTTTTTTAACCACAGTTTTCTTTTTTAAGGTTGATCACCTAATAAAACAATTGACCTATTGATAATAATTTATAAAATTCACCTGCCATTAAATATGAATCTATCTATATTGCACATCTATCACCTCATTAATAAATGCACTACATGGGTATAAGGGTAACGCAGTCCTTGTTTTGTTAGGTGTAGTCTGATCTTGTTTTGTAGTGTTAGTGGTGGTAATGTTTGTTGTGTTTCTAGTATTTTGATGGTCTCGTTGATGTAGATGAGGGTATAGTGTGTATATATTTTTATTTTCTTGTTGATATGGGGGATCATGGTGCTTGCATATTTGCATCTCATGAAGCTATCAATTGCATGTGTGGGTAGGTTGTTATGCCAAATTTTTTCTAGGATGTGGTTTGCTTGGGGTGGTCTTTCGTGTTATGAGGTGTGAGCTGATACTCTGTCAAAATCCTATCTTTTTTTGTTTTGCTATTTTGTAAGCATCCTTGTGCCTATGTGTGTGGTATATGTATTTCATTCTCATCTTACTGGCACCTTAAACTCCTCCTCCAATCCAATATATTCCTTTAATCGGTTACTATTCTCAATTGTTGGAATCAGACCTTATTACTAAGGCCAGTCTATTACATTTTGTGGCTCTCTCATTGCCACTCGTTACCGATGATCCTACCTTGTGTGATGGTTTGGATTTTCAGGTTGCAAAGGAGGTATTGACTAGGAAACCTCTGTCTTATGCACATGTATGTGTCTTTGGATGTGAGGCATTCTGCCATGTGCCCAAAGATAAGCATACTAAGTTGGATCCTAAGAGTATCAAGTGCATTTTCCTTGGCTATGGGGATGCAAGTGAGATGAGTTACCACCTCTGGGATCCGCAAGCGCGGAAAGTCATCTACAACCATGATGTAGTCTTCCATGAAGACAAGATGCATAGGCAGCCTGAGAAGGTGGTAGAGATACACAGGGTTATATTCCAAGAGGAGCCACGTGCTCCTACACAACCAGTTGAATAGCCTGCAACAGCAATTGGTACACATGGCCAGGGTGTTGGACAGGCCGTAGAGCCTCGGTCTACTAGAGATAGATTTCCACCTGATAGATTTGAGCCCTCAATGCATTATGACTTGGTTACAGATGCAAGAGAGCCTCTCACCTATGATGAGGCTATGCGTAGGGGTGACAGTCACTCCTGATTTTCCTTGGCTATGGGGATGCAAGTGAGATGAGTTACCACCTCTGGGATCCGCAAGCGCGGAAAGTCATCTACAACCATGATGTAGTCTTCCATGAAGACAAGATGCATAGGCAGCCTGAGAAGGTGGTAGAGATACACAGGGTTATATTCCAAGAGGAGCCACGTGCTCCTACACAACCAGTTGAATAGCCTGCAACAGCAATTGGTACACATGGCCAGGGTGTTGGACAGGCCGTAGAGCCTCGGTCTACTAGAGATAGATTTCCACCTGATAGATTTGAGCCCTCAATGCATTATGACTTGGTTACAGATGCAAGAGAGCCTCTCACCTATGATGAGGCTATGCGTAGGGGTGACAGTCACTCCTGGGAGAGGGCTATGCAGTCTAAGATAGACTCCCTGCACAAGAATATGACTTGAGATTTGGTTGCACTGCCTTAGGGCAAGAAGGCTTTCCCATGCAAATGGGTGTACAAATTGAAAAGTACCCTTGGAAACCCCAAGCTGGCTTATAAGGCAAGACTTGTCACTAAGGGTTTTAAATAGGAGCATGGAGTTGATTTTGATGAAGTCTTTTCTCATGTAGTCAAGATGACCACCCTACGCTTAGTTTTGGCCTTAGTTACACAGCTTGACTTGGACTTGTACCAAATGGATGTCAAAACTGCATTCTTGCATGGGGATTTGCATGATGAGATATACATGGAGCAGCCTAAGGGCTTTGTAGAACCTGGCAAGGAGCACCTAGTGTGCAAATTGAAGAAAAGTATTTCTGGCTTGAAGCAGGCACCTAGGGAGTGGTATCATAAGTTTGATGTCTTTATGTAGTCACAGGCCTATAGCAGGAGTGCTATGAATCTGTGTCTTTACTCGAAGAAAGCCTGTCATTGCTCCTTGCTTATTTTGGTGCTTTATGTGGATGATATGCTGATAGCAGGGAAAGCTCATGATGAGCTAGATGCTCTTAGATCTGAGTTGAAAAAGAGCTTTGAGATGAAGGATTTGGGACAAGCCTCTTACATTCTTGGTATGCGCATTAAGCGTGACAGGCATCAAGGACTACTCTACCTCTCATAGAGGGAGTACATTCATAAAGTCCTTGAGTGTTTCCACATGTAGAATATAAAGCCTATTGGCTGTCCATTACCATCTTATGTGAAGGTTTCACAAGCCGATTGTCCACAGACGAATGAGCAGAGGGCCGAGATGGCCAAGGTCCCTTATTCATTAGCCATGGTGGATAGTTTGATGTATGCCATGATAGCCACTCATCTAGATATTGCCTTTGCAGTTGGTATTGTGGCATGCTATATGGCTACACCTAGCAAAAGCATTGGGATGCTATAAAGGGTATCATGAGATACCTGAAGGGGCACACGAGATATGTGTATTTGCTATGGTAACCAGAATACAGGAGTTGTGGGCTACACAGACTTCGATTATGCAAGACATGCAGATAGTAGGAAGTCCACTTTTGGCTATGTGTTTACCTATGCTAGAGGTGCTGTTTCTTGGATGTCCAAGGTTCAGAAGTGTACAGCTCTCTCTACCACTGAGGCCGAGTATGTTACGGCCACTAAGGCTTGCAAGGAGGCCATATGGTTGGGCCGTTTGGTTCATGACCTTGAGATTGATACTATGCCTACGCTACATTCGGATTCTATGAGTGCTATTCAACTAGCCAAGAATCCGAACTTCCATGCGAAGACAAAACACAGTGAGATGAGGTATCACTTCATACGTGGGGTTGTGGAGGACAAGTCTAGTGACCTTGTCAAGATCTCCACTAACGAAAATCCTATAGATCTGCTCACAAAAACCCTCTCTACTAAGTGCTTTGCCTTCCTCAGGAGATTGATGGGCATTGGATGAGATGACATTTTTCCTCATCATGTTGTACATGTGTACATTGTGCCGTCTTTTCTTTTTATTTTCACTCCTCATTGGGTCAGATTTTCCTTTAAGTGGGAGGTTGTTGGGGGTAAAGGTGCCTCTGCCTAGCTGCCCGTGTATTACTACACTGACAGTACCCACCACTACATACTACAGGTGGCGGGTGCCCGTCACCGTCACTTTATTCTTTATTTTTTTAGTGACAATTTGAATAAAGGAAGGCCCAGTCACACATTGTGACTATTGGAGTTCCATTTGTCTCTCTCTCTCTCCTTGCTCTTGCTCTCCGCCGTAGCTCACTTCCAAGCAAGCTTTCATCCTTCTCACCTTTCAATTAGTGGTTTTCCCATCATCTCACCCTATGTTAAACTTGAATGGAGGAAGGTCATTGATAGTTCTTCTTGCATGTCAACTTGAGAGTAATTGTAATATGGATATGATCCAAATCCATGATGTCACATAATCTATTGTACTTCAAATTAGGGGTGATCCGCCAACCATAATCATTAGAGTAGAAAGGATCTAGATTTCAATGTGTCTTCTAGGTTCCTATAATGCTAAATATGTTAGAAGTATAGCATGGAAATCCTATGTAAGAAAGGGTGCATATGAGGTAAGGTGAGGTGTGAATGGACTAAAGGGCAAGGGAAACCCTAACCCTAGCCCATAATGAGGCTATATAAATAGCATAGAGGTCACTCTCAATGAGATGAGAGAGTGTACCTTAGTTGTACTTGAGCAACTTACTAAGCAAGATTTTTTCTTGTACTTGAGCTCTCTTCTCTCTCTTGTGCACACATTTTCATGCTTCCACTCTAATATTTCAACATGGTATCAAAGCCATCTCTGATCCATTGAGCTTTCCCTATCCATATCTCAACCTAATTGTATATGAGGAGTTCATTTCTCAACCATATCTCTTAACCTCCATAGCCAGATTTGGACCTATAGACCTTGGAGGAGGTAATGTGGCCAAAAGAAGGCATATCTTGGCTTACTTTCTTCTAAACACTTCTCCCTCTACTCGAGCTACAACTGCTCGTCACCTCTCTATCAACATTGCACATGCAGGAGCTCAGCATTACCATTCTTCCCAATTTAGGCACAATTTAGATAGCGACGAGTTCATACGATTCCCGCACATTACAGAGGGTGCAATCTTAGGGATTGTGTTAGTCCCCCTAAGTGGGCTATCTAACTCTAAAAGGGTTTCTCAAATTTCCTCCTATATTAGCCACTATGGGCAAAACCCTAATTGCACCCTATCTAGCAAGCATAGCCAAAAAGCTTGAACCTTGGTTTTCTTTAGTTTTCTTCTTGTTGAAGTCATGTGAACATTGATTCTAATCACTAACTGAGTAAGATTCAAGATCATTGTAAATCTAGAAGCTCAAAACTCAGAGCTTCTTGCCCCAAAGGAGACTCTCAAAAAATGACATTCAACTAGAATCCAACATAAGCACTTCACTAAGCTTGGATACTAGTGTATTTAAACACTACTAATCATTATTTGCTATCTAAAAGATTTCAGGCCTAAGAATATTCATTAAGTGCTTAACTATCATCATCTTACTTAACCTATCATCATCTTACTTGACCATTATAAGGCTATGTATCATATATAAACACATAGTCCATTTTCATGTCTTCATCTAATATTATTTGTATGATTACACATTAATTACTTTTAGCATGCTATTTACTTAGCTTAAAACATCATTTCATTTTCTTCTACTCTTGTTGCCCACCTTGTAAAGGATTAGACACTATCATTGCCTTGTGAAATTGGTAAGACCTTCCTATCATGGCATACATTAGATATAAAGCCTCAAATCTGCAAGTTTGATGGAAGATACTTTCACCTGGGATAGGTATTAGTGAAATGTAAAATGATGGAGAGGGATTACTAGCTCTTCATCAAAGGAACCAAGGCCATTGATCCATCCAACCTTATGGATGTAGAAGATGATGAAAGAGCCCAAGCCATAATACCGTTGCACCTAGATGAATCCTTAATCCACCACATTGATCAACTTGCAACTGCAAATGAGAATTGGGATGAGCTCAAGAAATTGTATAGTGCAAGAGGTAAGAATTCCAAAATCTTCCTCAAAATAGAGTTTTTCAACTTGGTACACAACCAAGGAGAAGACTTGGCAAAGTTCATTTCCCACATGAAGGGACTAATGGCCTATTTATCTTTGGTCCAAGCTCCAGTTGTGTTGTTGAGGAAGATGCCATTACTATACTTGTAAAAGTTATAAGGAACATCTTCTCAACCCTTGTAACTACCTTAACAAATGTACCAAATCCTACACTTGAAGGTATCATAAAATCTTATCTAGATGAGGAGAAAAGAAATCAAAAGGAAGGTACCACCAATTCATCATCTACCTCAACAACCGTGATCAACTCTTAGTCCATATTGTTTCTACTAAATGTTCCTTTTGTAAAAAAAGGGACAAATTGTAAGCAAATACTAGAAAAAAATATCCCAACAAAATGAAGTGCAACAAATGTAAGCAAACAAGACATATCACTAGTAATAAATGTTCTAACTCCCGTGAAGTACCAAAAGAATTGGAGGTCAACTGTGTCTCCAAATCACTTGATGATCGACTTTTTTAGTATCTGTTGTATCATCTTTCCATAAACATTCTTGTAGCCTACTTTATAAAGGCATCCCTCTAATACATTGAGGGGGGGAACCATTTACATGCCACTTTGGCATTGAGGGGGGTGTTAGAAATATAGCATGGGAACCCTATGTAAGCAAGGGTGCATGAGGGAAGGTCAAGTGTGAATGATTTGAAGGGCTAGGGAAACCCTAACCCTAGCCCACAATGAGACTATATAAACAGTCTAAAGGTCACTCTCAATGAGATGAGAGAGTATACCTTCGTTATACTCAGCATCTTACTAAGCAATATTTTTTCTTATACTTGATCTCTCTTCTCCCTCTTATACACACATTTTCATGCTCCCACTTTGATATTTCAACCAAATATTACTACATTTATGTTTTAATGAAGCAATATCAATAGTCTAGTATTAAAGGTTTATCCCATTGAGACTTTTCTTCTAACTTCATCCAACAACACCATACCAATTGACAAAGAAGGTATACTAGAATAAGGTTATAGGTAATCAATTCCATTTCCTTACCTACTTCTTATAAATATTGGGAGCATACACAATTAAAATCCACGTCTTCCCCATCAATCACAATTCGTATGCCTATGGAGCTCCTTGCATCATTGTAAATAAGAATTTGAGTCAAACCTAAGGATTCCTTAGCAAGATCTACAATATTATCTTTTTTCCTCTTGCTCCATGAAACATTCGTAATTGCAAATATATTCACTTCTCATTTTAAGTTCTTTCATTATATAAATATGAGGCTTTGTTGCCTCGATAAATTTTTAAAAGCCTTTATCTTCTTGCCAACACAAAACCTTCTATATTCCAATTGAGGATAAGGCATCTTGAGAAGCTTTGCAATTGCCATTTGCTAATCAACTCTCCTTATCAAGCCATCCAAAGGCGCACACAAATATATGAAAGCTAGCACCTCCCTTGTCAACTTCTTAAGCGACACCGTGTTGCTTGCACAATCTCCATCTCCTTAGCCCCTTGACTTTCAATGTCAACAAGCTGTAACATTTCTTTGCCTTGATTCATTATTCCCTTCTTTGTATGTTTTTCTTTTTGGCATGACTTTCCCACTTGAGTACCTAATTTCCCTTACTTCTCCTTACTTAGATCAAATTTGACCTTCCTAGTATTTTGATATTTCACTATAGTAGTTGAAGACCCAACAACTTTCCCTTCATTAACCTCATTTAGGAACATATATATTCCTAATCTTTTTCTTTTTTCCATCCTACTTATTTTCATCTTCCTCCTTTTGAGATTTATAAAGGCACTCATGCACAAAACCCATTCTCATGACCAATGTGACAAGCATAAATATGAGAATTTGATCTCACAATTAATCTCAAAGTCCTTGTTGTACTATTGCACTGGAATATCAAAAGGCTCTACACAATAGTTCAATAAGATACCACATGCCTTTTTCCCTTGGGATTGGTAGTAGGTAGTGGGGCAATATAGAGAACTTTACCTATAGTTGTAGCAATCAACTTGAGGATATGAAAGGAACCAAATCATGCATTTGGATAATAGCACCTCGTCAGGTGAGAAACTTACTAATGAAGGTAAAGACTGAACTAGATTGACTTTGTAATTGATAGAGAAATAGAATATCTAGTCCCTCTTAGCCTAAGATTCCATCACCACCTGATATAACCTATTTCTCATGAACTTAAAACACTAAAAGCCAATATTTTTATGTGAACCATCTCTAGAACTCTTTAGTAGTAGAAATTGTTCTTGTGAAAGACAAGTAAAGACCTAAGATATTGAAATTAAAATGTGTAACATCTAACGATTCAATAAGAAGGCCAATTTGAGGGAATAAGAAGGTTTATTGGGGTATTGTGCACGTTCTTGATCAAGGCCAACCAAAGCCATGAGGACCCCATTTTTAGATGTAGAGATCTTCTCATGTTTGTGCACGAGGCCTTGACCACCACCCTTGCATGCTCCATGCCACTTTCCTTCCATATGTGTAGATTTGACACACTATAGGCAACTCACAAGCTTTTCAATGTTAATGTAGTTCAAACCAACTATTTGCCATATGGAAGATAGGCTTTTCCATGCCTTTTGCCTTCCATGCATGCAAGATTGGCACTCTATAGACAACTCACAAGCTTTTTGATGTAGTTTAAACCAACTATTTGCCATATGGAAGATAGGTTTTAATTACATATACCTCATCATCCAAATGGTTTGACCTCAATGGGTGCTGTGCTCAAGCCCTGAGTTTAAGGTTCAATGTCGATAATGATAAGAGCTAATAATTGGCTACGTTCCTACCACGTATAGGGTGAAAACATAAAAAGTAGAGAATATAACATGCAAACATCATGTTCCTTTCAAAACATGGAAGTAATAAGTAGGTAGCAAGTATTAAAAGAAAAAACTAAAAATCATTACATGAAAATGGAGGTGCGTAAGAAGACAAAGAA